>NC_065563.1:2741208-3045787 GCF_022605725.1 Anthonomus grandis grandis
TATGTACACACCTCATGTTCTAATCTGCTAAATGTTAATAATTTATTATGAATTAAAATATGAATAATGTTGATATAATTAAAATAAGTTTGACAAAAGTAACATTTAAATTATGATTTTGCCACTAGGTAGATTTCAGCACTTGAAAAATAAATTGCAATTATTAAAGTTTTTAGTAAATTTTTGTATTATGCAGGGGAAAGTTCATGAACCTTTTTACCTAAGGCATATCAGCCTTAACCGAGTTATATCTACTTAACTACCAAAAAAGGTACTGAAAAATACTGAACAAAAAATAACTAAAATTATAGATAGAAAATTGACATATTAAATTATGATATTGATTAAATATTTGTAGCAATAAATTGAAATTAAATGTATATTAATAAAAATTTAAATAAGTGAGACAAATCTATGGTTAATAATATTTAAATAAATAGAATAAACTGGCCTGTATATTCCTCCAAGAAATGGACGGCTAGCCTTCAAAATCGAGGCTGTGAATGTATGCCATTTGTAGCTTAGCTATCTGGACTGGGAATCTCTAATACAAGCTCTAACTCTGGCTCCAGCTCCACAGCTTACAGCAATTTCCCGGGGAAATCAAAAGCCTGCAGCCATCAACAATTGAAGAAGAATAAAGAGGAAAACGGAAAAGTAAAACCCTTGCTAAGTTTCATTATCTATCCATCAAAATCTCGGGCATCCTGCACCAGAATTATGAAATAAACAGTTCCCTAAAGGAACAAGATTAAGGACTATAAATTATAAACCATATTGGCCACTTCCTGCTTCACAAATTTTCCCAACTCTCGCCTGAGCTGTCAATGTCAATCCAATCAGAGAAAACATTAATTAAGACCAACCAGAAGAGTGACGGACCGTCAACAGAAAGCATGAATAATAAAACCAGGAGAGTGATGCGTTACAGTAGTAATGTGTCATTGACAGTGTGAATTTAAAGAAATATCGATAAAAGAAGTTGACTGAATGTATTAATATAATTATTTAAATTAATGAAATATCAATGGAGCGTTAGTGAACATAAGAAATAGAAAAATAAAACGCTACATTTACCCCCTTCCTTGAAGAAAAAAATTAGCTATGAAATTGTTGATTTTTTTTTCTAACATCAAAAGTCTTTTAACAAAAAAGTTTAACCTTTACTAGTGACCAATATCTAATAATACCAAAGAAAAATTCCCGGATAATTATTATCCCTTACTAAATAACAAACAATTCTGTTAATTACCTGTTCCACAATTTAAATATACAAATTATTTCTAAAAATGGCATCTTCTCATATTAACTCAATTCAGGATAACTACGTGTATCACCCGTTCCTAAAGGACGACACAATCGGTATGGACATAAATTAGGAAACTCTTAATATCGAGGAAGGACACAAGTTGGTAAGATAATAGAGATCTTGAGAATACAGAAGTACTATAAAACTAACTTAAATTAAACTTAAATCAAAACTTAAGCTAAAATTATGTACACTCACGACATTTAATTCTACCAAAGAAATCAGTTAGCAAAGAACTCCAACCTAGGGGAACACTCATGGAAGTTGCAATCAACTTCTCACCAAGAGATGGTGTTGTGTGTAACAAAAAAATCTACCCTTTTTAGATGGCGGATTCCAGCAACTAGAAAGAAACTGGCTGAGATAACTCAAGCACCAGATAATAAACACATGGGCAAAATTCATAACAGCAATATCGATATTACAAAATTCCGTGTGCCCCCAAATCCATTTCTGAACGGCACTAGAATATATCTTACAGCATATACAGCCATAACCTAAAGCTTTGATAGAATTTGTTTTTCATTTGACTCACCCACATAAATATCCAAATTAATTTGAGGTGAGAAAGGATACCTTTGTATAGTCCTCTAATAATCCGACCATGGTCGAGACCACACCAACTAAAAAACAAATCTACTATTGGTTTTTCATCACAGCATTCTGTGATAAAAAAAAATTGGACAAAATTCAATAATGAACAGACTGAACAGTAATGTTCATCCTCTGTCAGGTTCACTGACCCCGATAAGGTAAATAGGCCAAAAATATAACCTCAAACAGTCAAAATTGACAATGGGTTTATAACCACCACTAGGTTATAATAACACACAAAATACGGCCAAGAAAAAACAGTCAAAACTGACATAAAGTGTATACTCATTTATGGAGTATGACAACCATCAAAACATAGCCCTCGGCTATAAAAATTAAAATGTCAAGTTTATGACATACTGTACATAACCACCAACAGGTTATAAATATAAAATATGGCCCAAATGACCAGATTATAACATCAACAAATGGTAGAAATTCCAGAATGATGTCAATATTAGAAGCAGGAATCTAAGTGAAGATAACAATATATACATAATTTCCAAATACAACTATTCCAAAGAATCGGAATCATCATCAAGACCATTATTAAAAGGCTTTAAGTCTTTAATATGCCATTTACCGGCATTAGAACCATCTTCATTAGACAAAATATAAACCAGATTTGACAACTTTTTGCGGACAATACTGTGTACATACTTGGGAACTAGTTTAGAAGTAAACTTGTCAACAGCGCTAGATAAAACTTTATTCTTACGCCAAACATGATCACCTACATTAAATGAGACATCTCTCTTACGCAAGTTGTAAGCTTTAGAGTTTCTCTCATAGGCAGTATGAAGTTTATTTTTTACCTCTGTAAATATCTCTTTCAAACCTTTCAGGTTCTCAGCATAAGTATTCCTATCTCCTGGGCAAATTTCCTGATCAATTTGAATATCCAAATTAACATTCTTATAATAATTTCCTGATAAAGGAATATGCCTCCCATAAACTAAAAATGAAGGGGTAAAGCCAGTTACGTCATGCTTTGAAGTATTTATTGCTTGTTGAATTCTTGGTATATGTTTGTCCCAATTATCATGTGAATCTATATAACTACGTATAGCAGTTCCAATTGTACGATTAGTTCTTTCAACAAAGTTACATTGTGGTGAATAAAAAGGATTAAATCTGATATTGAAATTATACATTCTACTAAGACTTGCAAAAGTTTTAGATGTAAACTGACTGCCATTATCGCAAATTAGTAAAGATGGAGGACCATGCACTGAAAATACTCTATCTTCCAATATCTGTTCAATATATTGTGATTTAGAACTTCACAAAGGAAAAATCATAGTATATTTTGAAAACCAACAGGAAACCACGAAAATCCACTTATTCCCTTTCTTAGATCTGGGAAAAGGTCCCATAAGATCTACAGCAATAACCTGAAACGGATATGAAACATTTTTCTCTTTACCCATCAAACCTATGGGAGCAGTATTACTAGTCTTTTGAGCACCACAAACCAAACAATTTTTAACGAATTTCAAAACATCCTGGCGCATTTTTAGCCAATAATAATATTCCTGGATTCGATTTAGGGTTTTTAGAAAACCAAAGTGTCCACATTCAGGGGGACTATGACAAGAATTTATTAACTCAGTCCTTTGTGGTTTTGGTACATAACATTTTCCATTCAGGAAGATTTACCTTCATAGGGAGTCGATTTGGAATAAACTTAAAAACATAGTCTTTTTCAACCTTCCATTAGGGATAATTTTCTGGCTGAGCTACAATCTTTTGACGCAAGTTATCAAAATAAATATCTATTCTGTCTATATCAACCTCTCCAATCACCATTTCACTACTTAAAGAGTTATGATCATCCTCTATTTCTTGAGAGTTACGTAATCGAGACAATGCATCTGGGATAACATTCTGAGAACCTTTCCTATGAACCAAATCAAAGGTATGTTGTCTCATACGGATAGACCAACGAGCTAATTTACCACTGGGATTCTTTAACGAACTTAACCACAACAAGCTATAGTGATCAGTGATAACTGTAAACTCGACTCCTTCAATATACGGACGAAACTTTTCAATATTAAAAAGGACAGCCAAGCACTCTCGCTCAACAACAGAATAATTTCTCTCAGTTTTAGTGAGAGACCTGCTTGCATAAGCAATAATCTTTTCTTCCCCATCTATCATCTGAGTCAATACCCTTCCTAAGCCTGTATCACTGGCATCACTCTGAATAACAAATCTTTTTGAAAAATCTGGTTGTGAAAGGATTGGTGACGAAACTAACAACTGCTTTATTTTGATAAATGAAACCTCTGCGTCATCATTCCATATAATTGATTGACCCCTTTTCCGTCCTTTAAGTAGATCATTAATAGGAGACATCAAAGTAGAAAAATCTTTGATAAAACGGCGATACCAGGAGCAAAGTCCTACAAAACGCTTAATTTCCGTAGTCGTCTTTGGACGAGGATAATTGACCATAGCAGAGACCTTATCTGGATCAGTCCTAAGAGAATTCGAACCCACGATATAACCTAGGAATTTTAATGAGGTTTTAAAGAAATCACATTTTTCTAAATTGACTGTAAGTCCAGCCTCTTGCAATTTTTGCTTAATTTCACATAAAAGATTAATATGAGACTCAAAATCACTGCTAATGGCAAGAATATCATCAAGATATGTAAAAATACTCCCATTTTTGTTTCCTCCACCTGGTTCAAATTGAGGACCAAAAATAGCATCCACAAGACGCTGTTGAGTTTGAGCATCATTCTTAAGTCCAAAGGGCATAGTAACAAACTGGAAAAGACCTCTACCAATCACCGCAAATCCTGTTTTTTCCTTAGAAGCCTCATCAAGAGGAATTTGCCAGAATGCTTTCCTGAGATCTATTGATGTAATATATTTGGCATTTCGAAGCGAGGTTAAAATTCTATCTATATTAGGCAATGGATAACTATCAGATTTATGGGGACATATATAGGGACATAACATATGGTCTTCTCTTAAATGAAGGTGAATCGCCTGTGTCAATCATACAGGTAATGAGATTAGTTCGGCCAAGCTGATCCTTGCTACTAATTTCACGAAAAGATGAGACAACTTGATCAGCAACAGTTTTCTGTTCTTCAGAAAGCTCTCCCAACGAAAACAAATCAGGACAACCACCTGTAAAATCCAAAGAGGAATTCTCCAAGACATCAAGCTGATGACCACAAAAATCACTTCTAATATGCCACAAGCTATCATGAAAGTCTACTAAAATTCCAAACTGTTGGGCAAAATCACAACCAAAAATAAATGCTTGGGACAGAGAAGGTACTACTAAGGCATTCACAATCTCGCAATGATTATTAATATAGACAGGCAAATCCACAGTTCCTTTTACCACCTGCCTTCTACCATCAGCAGTACAAACATTTTTAAGCTCTGTCTTGTTAATTTCTAGTCCCAATTTATTTAAAATATCTATACCCTTAGAGCCTACAACTGAAGAGGTAGCTCCAGAATCAAGCAAAACTGTAATGGGCACATCAAACAACTTTACAAGTATATATGGTCTATTATCTAAAGGTTTATTGATGAATAGTGGTGAAATTTGTTCTTGAGGGTAAACTTTATTTTTTATAATAGTAGTTTTCATGAAATCAGAAACCTTAGCAAGCCAATGTTCCCAGCTCAATTTGTTAAAATAGTTAGGTTTAAAATTTAAGTTTTTAAAAGATGTGTTTAATTTACATTTTTTACAATCTTTTACTTTGACATTTGGTTCTCCACATTTAAAACAAAAAACAGTCCTTGGACCCTTACAGTTATAATAAGAATGGTTAGGCCAATAACAATTCCAACATATTAACTCTTTCTTTATTTTATTAGTTGATTTATGTTCATGATTTTTAGAGCCTTGCTGTATATCATGAGAAGTACTAAATTTATTTGCAAATTCTTCCACTGAGTTTTTATTTTTATTATTTTGAAAGAAAGGTTTTCTATTAGAATAATTTTTAAAAAACTTGATTTTAGAAAATTTATTAGTAGATACTTCTGAAACATTATTAATTTTATTTTTATTCTTTAAATAATCAGATTCTTCAAGTTTCCTACAAAGCTCAGAAAGTTGAGAAATGGAATTAATTTCTATTAAAGCCAATCTATCAATGAAGTCAGGCAACAAATTATTTTTAACAAACTTAATCTTAGTACATTCTGCTGGCACACGAGAAAGCCTAGCAAAAAGAACCTCCAAATGAGCAATGAAAACCACAGTATTTTCTCCCTTCTTTTGCTTTCTTTTCTTAATTTGATCCCAAATTTCATCATCTATATCATCATGTAAAAAGTCTCTTTTTAATTTATTTACTAGGGAACACCAATCACCAACAGTTGACTTGACACTCCTATACCACACAAATGCATCATCAATAAAAAATTCTGCTGCAGACTGAAATAATGTACCCTCAGATACATCTCGAGCCTGAGCCAATTCAGTTAAGGTTTCCAAAAAATTATAAAGTTTATGAGAATCTCCATTAAACTTAACTTGCCATTCACTAATAGGAACATTTCGAGTAGCACAATGGACTATTGGAGCAGCTACATTTACAACTGGAGCAGAGGAATGAGTTACTGGTTCTGAATCAGCATTGGGAAAAATTTTGTCAAAAAGATCAGCTTCAAGAGCTAGACAAGTTGCTGTAATTTCCTGACTATAAGCTTGAATTTCTTCAGCTTTTTCTTCAAACATAGGAATTCTTTTAGCCCTACCAGCTACATGAGACAAACGAGATTTCATTCGAGCAACAGCTGAATCAGAAGCTACACCCTCAAATTCTTCAATGACACTTGCAATGGAATCTAAACTCTTTTTAATGTCAGCTCTTTCCTTATCATAATCTAATTTAACTTCCTGTAAAGTTATGCTAGATCCCGGAGAAGTTTGTTCCTTTTTTAGAATTCTCAATAAAATCTTTCTTTTGTCAGCAACGTTCCGAACAGTAGCAACTAAACGAATTTTCAATTCATAATCTAGTTCATGCTCTAACAAATGATTAGGTTGGAAATTATACAAATCCATGGTGTCAAAAAAATTGTTCCAAAGAATTCAAGAATAAAATTAAATCCAAAAAAAATTAAATGTCTGAAATGACCTCACCTAAGAAACTTGATGGCATGAAATGAAATGGATCTAGGTTGACTTTATATGACAAAACAATAAGAGACCACAATATCTCTCAAAAATTTTAGAATTAAAACAATGTCAGTGGCACAATGATGCATAAACCTTTGTTTAAGGAATGACTTTAAAAAAAATTTTAACTTTTAGTGAGCCAAAGCTAATGTTTTTTCTAAATATGGAATTGCTTAATTGTTCAAATTAAACACAATTGTAAATAGTCTGAGTTGGTTCTATTCTGTAGATTTGAAAAATTGCAGTATTAAATGTTACTGTATGTAATAGCACTCATTAGTTTTGGGTATATCAAAATTGAAGAATAATAGTTTTAAAACAATTTATTAATCTGCATCACCTTGTATAACACATGCATATGTTACTCATAAATTATGTTCCTTCCAAAAACTATAAGTCAGAATAGCATTTCAAATCCCAAATACATTTGCCATATAGAAACCTAAATGAAGTGGTGACACCATGTATAATTAAAATATGAATTTCCATAACTATCAAAAAAAATTTTCAAATCTACTCAGCTATACTTCGAGAATCCAGAATAATAAAAGATGGGAAATGTTTACAAGTATAAACTTCTCAAAGTTTAATTTAAAGATATTTATAATAAATATTTTACTTTTCTAATTGTGATCCATTACAATTCGAACATTAAAGATATCTTAATAATAATAATAATAATATGTCTTTATTAAAAAAAAAAGCAATATTAATCTTACAATATTACTTAATACTACATTGCCAAGAAGGCGAAGATTAGCTTAAAGCTACTCTTTAACTCTTAACCTTCCTAACATTCACAGTTTAAATGGTGAAAACGAGAAAAAAAAAACAAAAAAAGAAACAAGTATATATAAAGTATTTATCTTCTAGAACACTAGATTTTGGATTGATTTAAAAACAAAAGTTTATAATATTTCCTATACACATTTAACGAAGTATTAAATATTGGTTTATAAGTATTAAAGAACTTAACGGCATTATAAGTAAAAGATCGCTCGAATAGAGCCGTGGAATGGTGCGGCATGGTCAAGATATTGTATCTAATATTTCGAGTGTGAACATGGTTTCTTGGTATTAACTTTTTAAAAAGATATTCAGGTCTTTGACTAACACATAATCGATAAAGAAAAGTAGAAGTGAAGAATTTGAATAGGTAAGGTAGCGTTAACCACCTCAACTGAAGTATAGAGTCTGATACATGATCAAACTTTCCGAGGTTAAAAATAAATCTACAGCAAGTATTCTGCACGCGTTGCAGGCGGTAACGATTTATTTGGTCTAAGCAAGGATAATAAACTATAAGGCAGTAATTTAGAATAGATAAAACAAGAGCCACTACAAGTTTTTTCCTAGTTTTAAAATTTAAAATGTGTTTATTGGTATAAAGCATACGCATGCGTAAATAACACCTCTGCAGAAGAGTATTAACATGTTCCTTAAACCTTAAAGAATTGTCTATTGTAAGTCCCAGAACCTTCACAGTATCAGAGAACAAAATAGTTTCGTTATTCAATTGAATGTGAACAGTTTCCATTATATTTTTATGTGATCCTCGGTTTGAAAACAAAACCATTTTTGTTTTATTAGGATTAATGACAAGGTTATGCTCTTTTGCAAATTGATTTATTACGTTCAGATCAGCGTTAATAGTATCAGCCACGTTATCAAATTTAGCAGAGTCAAAATAATGTATGTATTGAGTATCATCAGCATACTGATGTATTTCAGAATCTTCAACTAGACCGGGTAAATCTGAAGTATATATAAGAAATAATAATGGGCCTAGGATCGACCCTTGTGGGACACCAGAAATAATGTTTTTTGAAGCAGAATATTCATTATTCACCCTCACTTTCTAGGTTCTACGCCATAAGTAAGTTTTAAAAAAGGACAAAACAACCTCACTACAGCCATAATATTTCAGTTTCGCTACAAGCAAATCATGATCGATGACATCAAATGCTTTCGAAAAATCAAGGGCTATCATAATGGCTGAAATCTTTTTGTCAAGAGCTCGCATGATATTATCGGTGACGTTTAGAAGTGAACTAGCTGTACTATGATGTTTCCTAAAACCAGATTGATGGGAAGGGAGGATATTATTTGACATTAAAAATGATGACAGCTGCATATAGACTATTCTTTCGAGAACTTTGGAGATTACGGGAAGCAAACTTATCGGACGCAAATCTTGAATACTTTCAGGACTGGAGGATTTGGGAATCGGACATACCACTAATTCACGCCAGGCCGTAGGAAAATATCCTACCTCCAAACAACAATTTATAATATGAGTGACATGATCCAGTATATCAGGGAGACATAAGTGTAACATACGTCGAGTTATGTTATCCACACCAGAGGCATTGGACCTAATATTTTTTATAGTTTTTTCAACAGTACTTTGGTCTACTAAAGAAAAATGAAAATTATCCTCGGTAAATTTATTACTGGAGTAGAAGTTAATTTTGTTTACACATTTATCAGATTTAATAAAAACACTTACAAAAAAATCATTTATTTGATTTGGATCAGATATATTAAACGGCAGCTCGTTATTATTCTTGGTTGTTTTAATATTTAAAGTTTCTAGACCTTTCCAAAATTATTTACCAGTTTTGTCACTCTCCAAGCTTGCAAGATATGCAGCTTTTTCTCGTCTTATTGATGCCAACGCAAAATTACGACACTCCGTGTAATATCTCCAATTTTCTAAACACTTGTGATTTTTGTATTTAGTCAAAGCCTTATCACGTTCCTTTAAAATAAGTCTTAAGGTGTCTGTCAACCAGGGAGCTGGCTTTTTACTGACTCTTATAGTTCTGTAGGGCGCATGAATATTAAATAAATAATTAATATTTTGTTCTAAATATTGAACTTTCTTATTTATGTCCTCAAGATAATAAATATTATCCCAGTAAATCTGTGATAAATCGATCCTAAAATATATCTCATTGAAATATTTAAAATTGCGGATGGTTATAAATTTTTGTTTTTGTCTTTTAACTACTAATTTTAAAGCGCAGAAAGGTATTTGATTGTGATCACTTAAACCTGAAACAACGGTGCCACTTTTATGACAAATATCTTTAGTATTGATAAAAATGGGATCTAAGCATGTTGCGGTAGTATTTGTTATACGAGTTGGTTCATTTATTAATTGTACGTACCCAAAAGAGTTAAGCATAGAATATAATGAATTAGGTTTTAACATATCAATATTTAGATCTCCGAGAATTACTGAATAATCATAGGTCACTAAAAGATGTGGAACAACTTCTTCCAGGAAATTTATAATTTCAAACGCTTTCGATTTAGGGGGCCTGTATATTATAAGTATTGCAATATTGTGAATACCAATTTTAACATTTAGGAGCATAAATTCAAACTTTACATTATTAACATTAATATTTACAATTTCGCACTGAAACATTGACCTGACATAGATGCCAACACCACCCCCAACTCTGTCTAATCTATCTTTTCTAAAAAAATTATAACCTGGCATAGAAACCGCACTGCTTAATATATTTTCATTCAGCCACGTTTCACTTATACCCAAAATATCATATTTATTGTTTACAAAATTGAGAAAATCCGGAAAACTTGGCAATAAAGATCTAATATTTAAATTGGCTACATTTAAATAAGAATTTAATTGTTCGTTAGCCATTTCTTATAAACTATAAATATAAAATAAACTATAAAAATAGCTATTTATCCCAGTAAAAAAAGTTATTCGTAATTAATTTGAGATCCAAGCTTTAAAAGATATTTCTGATAGGAAAGACAATCTTTATCAAAGCTATAGTGGTTAGTAGAGATAGACTTTACATTATGTTTGTTATGAGAACCTAATTTAATACAATTAATACACATTTTTTCTTCAGAAATACATTCTTTCAATTTATGATTTTTTCCGCATTTGGGACAAGTGTCTTTTTGTTCGCGACAGTCTTTTACGGTGTGACCATATGCACAACATCGAAAACATTTAATAACACGCAGATAGTCCTCCACAACTGACTTGCTCCATCCCAAAAAAACCGATCCTATTCCTAGAAGGCGCTTACGAAGTGCCGGGCAAACTTCAATCACAAGGTCAATTTTGTTATTGCGTTGCTTTAACTTGGTAATATATTTGATTTCAGATGCTAAATCTGAGATATCATTTAAAGACGTTATGTTGCCTATTATTTGGTCCGGTGTATCTAACCCTTCTAAACGCACTCCCTTTATGATTAATCTTGGATTAAATTTTTTAGCTTGATCAATATTATATTTTTTGCCCATTTTTGCAATTAAACTAGTTTTTAATGTTTGCAACGATCTATTGTCTTGACAGTGTACTGCAACTCCGCCACGAATTTTCGTTGTATTGTTTATGCAAGCTTTAATCTGACCCGGATTAACGGAATGTGTAATGTCATTTAAAACATCATCCTGCTTGGTATTTTCGTTGTTACTTTTAACAAAAATCTTGTCCCTAAAAAACTATTAAAATCCTCTTAATGTCCCTGAACACTATGCAAGTAAGTACATACTTTCTTATAAACCCAGCATATACTAAACACATTGTATTGTCGCAGATTGTCAAATCATAGTCCTTAACAAGGATACCTCGAAAAACAATAAATATCAAAAATATCATATATAAACACTTTCCTAGCAAGGGTTTTCCTTCAAATTGTATACACTCTGTATACCAACAATTACTAATAAAATTATGGCCAATAAATTATAATCAAATTTGATATTTGCTTTACTCAAAAACAATAAGCATTACTTGAGATTCAAAGCACTCTAAAACTCCACTCATCCAAGGTATTATCAATATTTTGAAAAAATTTAAAGATTATTAAAATAGATCAATAAAAAATAGCCAATCAGGGCCCCACGTTTATGGGCGTCATTTTCTGTGGCGTTAACTTTACAGTGTTACTATTTTGCCAAGAGTTTGCAGACGGTAGCTCAGAATTATTGGAGGCTTGGGATTGTTCGAAGGTTCACTTATGACTGACTATAAAAAAATTTAAACTTGTTTATAACTATCAAATAAGAGGGCGCCACTTAGTTTTTTTTTTATAAATGAAAGAAAACTAAGAAAAACACTTGGTATATAGGTTTCAATTAACAATTAAATGACCCTGGATAAAGTAGATTTAAAAAAGCAAAAAAAAATATCTTAACAATACAACCAAATTATATTTACATCAAAGATATGTATACACCTCATGTTCTAATCTGTTAAATGTTAATAACTTATTATGAATTAAAATATGAATAATGTTGATGTGATTAAAATAAGTTTGACAAAAGTAACATTTAAATTATAATTTCACTACTAGGTAGATTTCAGCACTTGAAAAATAAATTGCAATTATTAAAATTTTTACTATATATTTGTATTAGGCAGGGGAAAGTTCATGAACCTTTTTACCTAAGGCATATTAGCCCTAACCGAGTTATATCTACTTAACTACTAAAAAAGGTACTGAAAAATACTGAACAAAAAATAACTAAAATTATAGATAAGAAATTGACGTATTAAATTATGATATTGATTAAATATTTGTAGCAATAAATTGTAATTAAAAGTATATTAATAAAAATTTAAATATGTGAGACAAATCTATGGTTAATAATATTTAAATAAATGGAATAAACTGGTCTGTATATTCCTCCAAGAAATAAATGGCTGGCCTTCAAAATCAAGGCTGTAAATGTATGCCATTTGTAACTTAGCTATCTGGGCTAGGAATATTTAATACTAGCTCTAGTTCTGGTCCCAGCTCCACCGCTTTCAGCAATTTCCCGGGGAAATCCAAAGCCTGCAGCCATCAACAACTGAAGAAGAATAAAGAGGAAAACGGAAAAAAAAAACCCTAAAACAACGATTGACATTGTATTCACTGTCGATAAAAATGAAGGGCGTTCAAAATGTGACACACTCACCTTGCTAAGTTTCATCATCTATCCATCAAAATCTCGGGCATCCTGCACCAGAATTATGAAATAAACAGTTCCCTAAAGGAACAAGATTAAGGACTATAAATTATAAACCATATTGGCCACTTCCTGCTTCACAAATTTCGGAAATAAAAAACTGGCCTTTTACGTGCGCTTCTACCTGCGACACGGGAACAAGTCCTCGAAAAATGGATGCAGTACCAGAGAAAAACAAACCACCGAGAAGCGACAAAACCCGCATTTACCGTTGATTTTCTGGGGTCCAATTTTGGTGCCCTTGAACGGGCTTAAATGACTGGCGCTACATATTAAGTAACGGAGAAAAATCGTTTTGGCAATTTAATAGTTCCGTACACGGAGAGAAATACGACAATTAATAGATAAAAAATTTTATTGGGAATTTGAAATCAAAACTATTACATTATTTTACTCTTGGTATAGTTAAGTTATAAGTATACCTAAACTATACCGGGTGACACAGGAAAAAGAGAAAACACGCAACAACTTTTTTATTTTTCAAGATAAACAAATGTATGAAAAAATAAACTGGGTGTCCCATTTAAAATAAGAAAGTTCGTGTCATTTCCGGTTCAACCGGAAGTGATCAAAAACAATTGAATACGTCAAAATATGCTTTTAAAACCATTCTATTGACATACCAAATTTCATTTGTTTATCTTTAAAAAATAAAAAAGTTATTGCGTGTTCCCTTTTTCCTGTGTCATCCGGTATAGTGCCAACTATAAAAATTACCATTTAGGATAAATAATGGAAAACAAAAAATCTTCTAAATAAACTTTTATTTTTTGAGAGAATAATATTGGCCCATTGTATAATGACAAAAATACATTGGTAATAATTAAATTAAACCTAGGTACATTTATACATTCCGCAAAATTTTTAGTTTTCGAACATTTTTATCTTTATTTGTTTTTAAGACCCTATTATTATATTTAATGGTATAAAATATTTTCATAAATATAAATAATTTTAAGATAAGGGTTTTTGGAAAATGTGCACAAGGGTGTTCATAATTAATAGTTTTCCACACCCTGTCTTTAATGCCTTTGAATCCACGAAAAGCACAGGTATAAGGCATATTATAAAAGTTTTTAATAAAATAAAGAGCACAATGACAACACACACAAAAATAAAGACAGAGAAAAATTCAGGCAACACTTGACTAGACTAAACTAGGCGTCGAATATTACCGGACTAACCGACGGCTGGCAGGGGACCGGCAATAAAACAGGTATACCAAATAAGCTCGCACATGCGCAAGAAAAATCGGTCCCGGCTTTGTCCCTTCTCGGTGGTTTGTTTTTCTCTGGCAGTACCGACTAAATAAGTTACGACCCCACCTCTCGCCTGAGCTGTCAATGTCAATCCAATCAGAGAACACATTAATTAAGACCAACCAGAAGAGTGACGGACCGTCAACAGAAAGCATGAATAATAAAACAAGGAGAGTGATGCGTTACAGTAGTAATGTGTCATTGACAGTGTGAATTTAAAGAAATATCGATAAAAGAAGTTGACTGAAATTATTAATATAATTATTGAAATTAATGAAATATCAATGGAGCGTTAATGAACATAAGAAATAGAAAAATAAAACGCTACAATATGTTTACACATAGTCTGTTTTTTTACAAAAAAATTACAAGTACATGAATACAAATGGTTACATATTTTACAAATTGCACATATTTGTTGGCAACAGTTTTTATCAAGTTTTTGACGAACCTCATAATATGAGGATGTATTAATTTTTTTTTTAATTTACCAATAATTAGCACAATTTAATAAGGAATATTGAGACATTTCTTTAATTGAATCCCAATGATTTCGAGATAATATAGATGTAGTTTTTGTATGTTCTCCCTTAGTCAATCTTATTATCCTTTCAATGCTCTTATCCCTCACTTATTGTAAGACAACATTTAACCCTTTATCCAAACGCTTCACTGTTTTTCTCTCTAAGTAAAAATATTTAATGTATTAATGGAAGAATGTTCTCTAAAACAATAAGCCCATTTTTTATAATTATGAGTGTAAGTATTTTTAAAATACTCTCCAAATTTTTTAGTGCTTGGATCACTGCATAAATTTTGCATGGCACTTGCAAATATACAAGCAAGCTTGTAATAAATGATAATAATATATTCAAATTCAAATTCAAAATTGTTTATTTTGCCAAAAGTAAAAAAATACAAGTATCATTTAGTTACACATAATATATACAGTTGACAAAAAAGGACCAATTCACGATTACAAAACCGGTAACAGTGACCGCTGAGCGGACGCCTGCGAAAGGACCCTTAACCTAATAAATAGCTACTATAATAAATACAAAAAAAAAATAAAATAAAAAATAGTACATATAAAGTATGCAAAGAAAAATAAATAAAAAACTACTTAATAAAATAATTCCCAAAAAAAAAACAAAAGAAAACAAAAAACAAAAAGACAAATTAAAAATAAGAGTTCTGAAGAGAATGGGAGCGCGCAGAAGGAAAACGAGTCTTGATGACAGTTAGATTTTAGGGATAAGTCAGGGCGTGGCAGAATATTAGAAACAATACGAAATAAAAAATCAAATAAAAAATAAAAAATCTCAACATCGAAATTATTATAATATTGATCTTATTTAGGTACTTAAATTTATTTATGTGACTTTTAAAACTTATAACCTAGTCTGTTCTTCCAATAGAATCTTATTTATTGAATTTTTAAAAAACAAAAATTTTGAATTCTTAAGGACTTGTGTCAAGCTATTCCACATTTTAACAGCAGTGTATGCAAAACTTTTTTCATAGCATGAAGTTCTATGGTGGGGTACAATATAGCTTTGGTCATTGGCGGTACGCTGTAGCCCTAAAGTAGTTCTTGGAAGCGGTTTAAATTTTTCTAAAAGGTAGGGGGGTTTGCCAGTACTTATTACTCTGTGTATGAGACAGTAAAAATGTTGTTTTCGTCTGTTGGCCATATTTAAAATTTTATATTCATTTAGATAGGGTATAATAGATTTAGATGCTCTCTATAAGAGATATTATATGATAACCTCATACACCAGTTTTGCATCTTTTGAATGGACCTTTTAGTTACCAAATGATAGCGAGTCACCATAGACAACATCACAGTAGTCAAACAGGGACAGAACCAGAGAATTACATAAAAAATATTTTTGTTTTTGAGGTAGATACTTTTTAATATAACTAATATTTTTAAGTCTTAAATATGCAGTGGAAAGTTTACTATTTATGTGTTGCTGAAAAGATAGGTCTGTGTCAAAAATAACCCCCAAATTTTTTGCATTTTGAACGACTGGTATAGTATTATTATTTAAAGATACCTGAAATATTTGTTCAATTTGTTCACGAAGTTGTTTATCTTTGTTTATTATAAGAATTTTAGATTTATTTGCGTTTAATTTTAAATTATGGTTCTTTGAATATAAGAATAATTGGTCTAAGTCATTAGTAAGTTTTTCTTTAGCTTCTATCACATTACTCTTCACTACAGGTATAGTAAGTTGGGTGTCATCGGCAAATTGATTGAATTTACAAAATTTAACACTCCTGTACATATCTGCTACATAAATGGCAAATAACAGAGGAGAAAGGACGGATCCTTGAGGTACTCCCTTTTTGACAAGTTTGAGATCCGACTTTATTATTGTAGAGTCTTTTTTTGTACTTACGTAACTATACCTAAAGGTTAAAATATTTTGTAACAAATTTAGTGCATCCGTAGAGAATCCATAATACTTTAATTTTGCTAATAACAGTTCAAGATGTACCGTATCGAAAGCTTTACTAAAATCTAAAAGTGTCATGCAAGTACTATTTGTTTGTTCTTGATTTTCTCTTATATCATTGAGGATATTAGTTAGTGCTGATGTTGTGCTAAAATTCTTTCTAAAACCAGATTGGCAGGTTGGGACTATATTTTGCTGTTCTATGAATGACTCAATTTGTGAGTAGATATGCTTTTCAAATATTTTTGACATAGCAGAAAGTGTACTAATTGGTCTTATATCTTTAAGGGTTTTTGGATCGTTAGTTTTAGGTAGTGGTAAAATTGTTAAAAAAAATTGTTTGTGTAAAAAGTTAATATGCAAGAATTAATAACATTTACAATAGCATCCGCACAAAAGGGTAGACACAATTTTATATCCCTTATTGATAAAAGGTCCTCGCCAACAGCATTAGATTTTATTTTAGAAATAATTTTAAACAAATTTTCATGGGTAATTAATTTGAATTTTAAATTAATATGAGTAATTAGTTTGTTGTTTTTATAAAAGTCAATGAGATGATTTGGTACTGTATTAGGCTCATTATCTGTTTCTAAAAAAAAATCATGTATATGAGTGGCGTTATTAAGAGTTTCCGGAATATCTATTTGATTATTTTTAGATGTAAGATGAAGTTTTTTTGCTGTACTCCAAAAAGCCCTTCCATTACTCTTCGCAAAAGTATTAAAAAATGTAATTTTTTCCCTAGCAATTGCATGTTTTGTGAAGTTTCGAAGCTGTCTGTAATACTGTAAATGTTGATCTAATTTTGTTCTTAAAAATTTTCTGTGGGCATTATCTCTTAATTTTATTAACTTTTTAACATTATCTGTTATCCAGGGTAAGTAACACTTTTCAACAATTTTTTTAGTTTTTAAGGAAGCATGTTCATTTATTATTTGTATTAAAGTGGAATTTAAAATGGAAACTTTTTCATTTACATCGTTAGCCCTATACAATCGATCCCAAGATATTAACTTCCCTTGGTTTATAAATGTGTCAGTGTTAATGCTATTGTAATCTCTAAAAGTAATAGTTTTAAACTTATTATGATTTTTTGGTATCTTGAGAAGAGAATATATTAAATTGTGATCCGTAATACTTTGACAAATAGCCAGGGATCCAGATTTTGTACAATTAATATTTTGACCTGTGATTATAAAATCAATGAGGCTATGTGTCTGATGTGTAAAGTCAAATCTAGTAGGTTCCTGAATGTGCTGAGTATATTGAAATATTTGTAATAACTGCCTAAGCTTGTTGGGGTAGGTAGAGTTACTTAAGAGGTTTATATTAAAGTCGCCCACTATAATAATATTGTCATAGTTGACAGATAAGTTACCTAACATATCCTCAAATTGATCAAGAAATAAAGAATTGCTCACTGTGGGTGCTTTATAAATATTGATAAAAATATGGTTTTTGTTTTTAATTATAAATTTTATAGCTATATATTCAAATAAATTTTGATTTAGATCAACTAACGCAAAACTTATGTTTTTATTATTATACAGTGCTACCCCGCCTCCCCTTTGAGCCCTATCTTGCCTAACAAATGTGTATCCAGGAATATTATACAAGTTATTAGGTATACCTGGATTTAACCATGTTTCAGTTAAACCCAGTATATCAAATTTATATTCTGACATATAATTTTGGAACTCGTCAAATCCTGTATTTATCGATCTCACATTAAGATGACCCACCAAAAAACCCTGCAAGTCTGTAAGATAGTTATCATTTGACACATAATTATATACATTTTCTCGATGTTGAGCAGACAAGTGATCAGCCATATTCCCAAACATACCACCACATTTTCCCTGACTCCCTATTATGCTTAGTTAGCCCCAATTTTGCGCGCTCCATACCCCTAGAGAAAAAAATAGCAAAAAAACTATTTTTGAAAAAATTCCCAAAATAACAAAAAAACTCCAAAAACAAAAAAAAACATGATTTGTAAACATTTAGAATTAATTGAAATAAGTAAAACAAAAAACTCAACATATTATGTAAGTATGTATGTGTTTTTATTGACAACCGCCCAATTTAATATATTTAAAGTTTACATAAGTACCAACACCATAATGTACAAACATGTATAACACAGTCCAAATTATTAATTTAAAATATCTAGGGTATACATACTCTCATTAATAAAGTCTTAATCAAATTAATATATATGTATATTAAAGCAATAAGGATTTTTTCAGGAAAAATAATAAAATAAACGCATAGGTAAATAGATAAGTACCCCAGAACAAACTAAAAAATAGTAACAATGCAGATTTACCTTTATTTATTTTTGTTAAGTAAATCCAATACCTAGTATCAAGTTTGAGCCTCATTATATCTCGTTAAAGCTCACTAGCCACAGTTTTATTAATAAAAGTTGGATTATAGTGTATCCAAGTCCAGTTTATTATTAACACGGTGCACCACATCACTTTTTTTTACGAAAACATTTCCGTTTAATACCCATGCATTGTTTTTTGAAAATCGCTCGACAGCCGTTTGAAGTAACCCAAGTCGAAATTTTGTTAGGTCTTCTTTTATTTGCAATCCCGTATTTTTAAGATTTTTTCTGCTCTTTAATACCGTGTCGCGCACCTTGTACGATGCAAATCTCACCAAGATAGCTTCCGGCTTATCTGTTCTATTTTTATTTGGAATGCGGTGGCACTTAACGAAGTCAGATTTTTGAATGTTTACCTTAATTTTGTTCTTGAAAAGGTCGAGGACTGTATTCTCGATGTTTTCTTGATCTTCATGTTTAACACCGAATATACGGATATTTTGATTCCTTGCTAGCTGCTCCTGATCGTCGGCCATGTTAAGAAGTCTCTCGTTTTCCCGCGTCAATTGCTCAACGCGATTTTCTAGGGTTTTAATAGCCACTGATTGTTGGTTAACCCTTTCTTCCAGTTTCTTCCCTATAATAGCAGCGACTTTTGAAGCAATTTCCTCCAAAAATTTATCGTTGAATGTACTAATAATGGCACTTTTAATTTCGCGCATGTCGGCGGATGCGATAACCATGATGGCTGCTGGGTTCTCGTGGTATAAAACTCACAAAAACAACAACTTTGGACACTGTTTTTACGTACACTTTTTTCTCAATATAGAGATACTTACTTATAGAATGCGTTTCTTTAACTTTTTATAATTATTTTTTTAATAAATCTTTGTTAATAAGCAAAATTAGAGAGCGGTTGAAATTTACAGACTACTACATGCGCGCCATTTTGATTCATAATATAGAGAAATGGAATTCATAAATTCACTCATATATTTAAATATGTTATGTTTTCTCAGATATTTTACCTTAAATTGCCAGAAAATTTTAGGTAAACAGAAGAAAAACTGTAAAAGTAGTAGAAAACACAAATATGCTAATAAACTCTGGTTAAATCAAAAAGTAAATTATTTATCTTATAAATTGAGAAAATTTAATTGCAATTCCACATGTTTTTTCTATTGACTTTCAAATCTATTATTTATCTATAAACAAAAATTTATAATCTGTTGGTTAGAAGTAAATTAGTTGCACATCAGTCAAATGTTAAATATAATGTGTATAAATATAAATGTGTGTGTTTGTATAATAAAAATGTGTGTTTGTATGTAGAATAAATCAATAACAGTATAGCATAATATTTTGATAGCATTTTATGGTTTCACTATTATAATATGCATCAGTTTCAGTTTTTAAAAAAACTATAAATAAACTATCATATTCCTTTGAAAGTTGTTCATAATCACAAGACAAAAATCTTCTTTCTTTAAAATGGCATGCTCTTGCCCGTGTCGCTTATAAAATAAAACGGGATTTACATCCCAGGCTTCACATTCTCTGACCCATAACTCAACTGAGAATGCATCATCTTTACTTCGCTTTCCATCTTTTCCTTCAACTCCAAAGCCGGCACCAATGTTTTTGATATCTTGATGCGTTAAAAGATCAATTCTTTTTAAGTCAGTTCCAATTCTATCTCGGTTTGTTTCCAAATATTGGTAAATAAAAAAAAAATAGACCATATACTTTTAAGGCAAAATAATATAAGAAATATAGTTATTATTAAAAAAACACTTAAGTATTAACAACATCTAAATTTACCTTCGAGGAGGAACTCCACTTATGACTTTGGAGGCAATACTTTCTTTTTCATGTGAAGGAATTCTTATATGCGCCAAATCGCTTGTGTGGTCGTAATGTTCTTTTTGCCATTCAACCAGTTCAACCAGGCACCACTTTCATTTTTCACATTAATAAAACTGGTGCAGTTGTGCTCTAATTTACATGACCCTTGACTTTTTTGCAGTCTTTTTCTGCACTCATTGAAAAGTGGTGTATAACCTGGAGTAAAAATGAAATAATATGATGAATGAAGTAACAAATATGTTCAGTTACTTAAAAAGTTGCAGTTAAATACCCGACAAGATGTTTAGAGTTTGTGATATCAAAGATTTCTTAAAAAAATATTTTGGAATTCATTTTGGAGAATATGTAACATGTGATATTATTTTTTTAAAAATCACATGTAACATATAATACTTAAACATATATAATACAAAAATATAATACATATGAATATAGGTACTTACTTGCTTTGCTTCTATTGCATATATAATGTAGTATATGTGTAATACTAGATTTCTTTGATTTCAGAATGTAACAACATTTATTTTGAGCCTCTATATTGATTTTCCATTGTGTAAATTCTAAAAATAAACTCATTAAACAATTTTATTTGTATTTTAGACGGATCATACCTTGCATGTTTTCCATCTGATTCAACTCGATATTAAAGTTCTTATTATGAGTGATCTGTAAATGCTGCAATGCAATTAGAGATATTATGTTTGAAAAAATAATGCCACAGACTGTCATCATCTCCTTGTTCCAAGCAGCGATTGTTTCCCAGTTTTCTATTACTATCACTACTAGAAGGTTTATTTAGTTTATGAACTTCTGCAAGGTGTCTATTAAAACTGGATTTCTTTCCAAAAGACTTTTTACATATATGGCACTCAAAAGCCATTATGGAAATGTTCAAGGTAAACAAACTACAGCCAAACTAGGACGCAGCGTTTTAATTGTTTATTATAATTTGTATAATTTTGTTTTTGGTAGGTGTAAGCACATACACTGACAAAAACTTCACTTCAAAACACAATCAAATATCTCGACTCCAAAACACGGACCACCCAACCCACAGATGTAAATAGCTCCGCACGGAGCTTCGTGCGGAGCTATTTACATCTGTGACCCAACCCAACAAATAACAATCAATCGGCATTCGGAAATGCGCATTTGGCAACGTCGGAGTGGAGGTTAACTAGTGCCACAGATGTAAATAGCTCCGCACGGAGCTATTTACATCTGTGCTAGTGCTGTGAGAACATGATCTGTGACCCACAGTGATGGGATGTCACACTTTATTTTGGGCCTTATTTTGTTGACCACATTTTTACGTATTACCATAGGAGGTAGTTAAATGTTTTTCGAGGTGTTTTTTGTTGTCTTTTTTGTTCAAGTTCATAAACGATTTGACTAAACTAATTTTTATACATTTAAACAAACAGAAATCTCAATAGAAATGGAGCTCGAAATGGAGTCAACAAACATAGAAAAAGAATGGCGAGTAACATTTTTACATTGTGCAAATGTTTAATTATCTACTCTCGCCACTCTATTGACACTCATTCTCATTACCAATACAAATATACAGTGTATTTTAATAAAATACTAATTCTTATAAAGAAAACAAATTAGATTTTTACACCATTAAATAGGATTTTTAGTTCCCTATTCAACGTATAACACACTTGCATATGGCACACATGTCCCTTGAGTACTTGTTATAAAATGATTTATCCATCTCTCTTCCTATCATGGAGCTCTTATGGGAAGTATCCAAAGTACTTTTCTGAAATGCAAAAGTAACTGCTTTATAATGCATGGTTTCTCATTATATTATATTATTGTTATCTTATTATATGAATGTATTGTTATTTAAACTGACTTTTTATCCCACGGTTGAGTGCTATAACAGATTGTATTTCAGATTAGGAAGTATGGTGTAAAGCTATTGATCGAGGTGATTTGGAGAACATACAAGATAGGAAGACAAGGCATACATTTAGAGTATGTGCAAGGCATTTTGCGGATGATGCATTCTTTCCCACAAAAATAACAGAACTATAATATAATAACTTTTTTTTTTTTTAATTCATTTATTGACCTTGTGCTGAGCACATTTGTCACGAAAAACCTCTATATATAATTTTTAATTACTTAAACTAAATCGGACATAACAAACGACCATGCCAAGTCTGGGACTCGAACCCAGGGCCACACGACTGCTAGGCAGGTATATACCCACCGCGCTGCCGGGGCCGGCAGAACTAACTTGAAATTAAATGCAGTACAAACTTTATTCCTTGGAGATAATAAATTTATTTCTTGCTATAAAATATAGGGGTAATTTTTGATATCGATTCCAGGGACAACTTCAAGCAAAGACTTTCCTAAGGCTGTTTTGGAAGATGAGCATGCCAGAAAGGGTAAGATAGTATTATTATATTGCAGTAATTATTCTAATTTATTTACTAATTATTTTTTTAAGTAATTAGTAAATATTTTTTTGCAGTAATAATTAATTTAATATTAACTATTAACTTTACAGTTAGCAGTAAAGACAGTGACAGCTATAAAGCCACACCGAAAGCCACAGTTCTTGCGTGATACTCTTCATGTTCCAGGAACCTCTGAAATGGTATCACCTAAACTTGCTGCTCAAGATCAAGGTATAAATAACCCAACCCAGCCCATTATATAATTTTTTTTTGTTAAAATAGTAGATGGATAAAACTAAAAGTTCAAAAAAAATTAACAGTCCAACATTGTCAACATTGTTTTATGATATGCCAGCTGAGGTAAAAGGCCTCACACATTCAATTTATAATATATATTATATATGTATACAGTGCTTTCATTTCAAAACGATCCACCCTTAATAACTTTCTTAAAAAATAAAAAAAATTAATTTCTTAAAAAATAAAAGAAAGTTATTAAGGGTGGATCGTTTTGAAATGAAAGCACTGTATTTATAATATATAATATATAATAAAACTGCATATAATATAATATACAAGAGCCGACAAAAAGTACTATTTTTAAATGGAATGCCCTATATATCTTGGGTTCAAAGGAAAAATTACTTTCTGATTTTAAATATACCATACAAGATGTCATTTCATTTAGCCGTTTTTAAGATAATTAAGTTTAAATTTGCTTGCAATTTGCCTTATCTAATACATGTTGAGTTTATTACATATGAACCACCATGTAAACAAATAAAACCCATAGTAACAAAGTAAAATCAGAAACATTTGTTATATGGGTTTTATTTGTTTACATGATGGTTTATATGTAATAAATTTGACAATCTGTCTTAAGCTAAGGCAAATTTATCGCAACTTTAAACTTAAATCTTAAAACGGCTAAGTCAAAAACCAGAAAAATAATATCTTTCATTTGAGTCCAAGATATATGGGGCATTCCATTGAAAAAAAATCGCCCCTTTTATACAGAGTGTCCCAATTTTAATGCTTTATTAGTGTGATTTTATTATACGTGATCTAATGAATCATATTATTTTGCCAGTTTACTTGACCCTCGCCATTAAAATATCCCACATATAACTCTCTAACTTCATAAGCTTCTTGTGCAATATATCGATTGTGTCCACGTTGTAGTCCGCTTAAAATACCAGGGTCAACTCGCAGCCCTGTATGAACTTCTGATTGTGTCCAATCTTCTTCGTCTAAGGACTCGGAGGGAGTATACGAATCAGAGCATTTTTTTTCACAAATAGTTATGTAAAACAACGCATGTCAATATGACTAAATCTATACTGTTTAATTTAAATTAATTTCTGTATGAAGGATTCTAAATCGGGCAGCCATTATACCAAAAATATTCTCGATGATTCTGCGTGCCCTAGACAGACGATAGTTGAAAATTTTTCTTTCTCTTGTCAAATCTCGCGAGCCAAATGGTTTCAGTAAATTTTTACGCAGTGAAAATGCTTCATATCCGATAAAAACCCAAGGAAGCTGATTGGGGCATTTTTTTGCAGGGGAAGGAGTAGGTAATCGCAATTCTTCTTTAACAAGTTTTTCATGAAATTTAGTGTTTTCAATTACACCTCCGTCCGAAACACGACCATTTGTGCCCATATGACAATAAATTATTTCGCATTAGCAATGGCCATTAAAACTAGGCTATTGTATCCCTTATAATTCCAGTAAAAAGAGCCAGCATCTTGCGGTGGCGATATTCGAATGTGTTTACCGTCAATGCTACCTAAACAATTGGGAGACTGCCATTTTTCTTCAAATTCCCTACCAATTCTTCTCCATTCCTCTTCGCTGCTTGGAAACTGGAAGAAACAAGGATGATAAATTAAAATACCTATGTTTTGTAAATAATTTTTTTAACATAAGTATTTGATGTAAATCTTTAAAGTATGAAATAAGTTGATAATCTGAATTATTTTTTTTAGGACGACAGCCAATCTACCGAACATGAAAACAATTTAAACGACCATTCTTTATCCGACACAGCACTACGTCCTCCATCGGCCACCCCATCCACATCAACATCAAATTCCAGAATTAGTGTCAAAAGAAAACTTCAAAAGAATTTGAATCGCAGCGATGAAGTTTTAAATATTGTAGCAAGAAACTCCAAAATCAAGGAAAATATGCAGCTTTCGGCCAACATGTAGGCCAAGAGCTTCAAGAACTGCCTTCTGAGATGCGGCCATATATTGCAAAAAGGTGATTAATGAAGCAATCTTCCATGCACAAATGGGAAAATTAAACCAGATATCAAAAATCGTAACCCAGATCGAAACAGATAGATCAGCAGCAACTCCTGATATAAACACTTTTCAGTATAATCAGGTTAGTCGGCCAAGTAACACTGAATTTTTAAGATTGACACCAGAAGGACCCGTGAGATCCTTACAACGCTTTGGGGGATTAAATCCAATATTTCATGGAATAGACATTTTTCAGTATGATCATGAAAGGGTTAGATCGCGCATTGGAACTTATGAAACTGCAACATCGCTAGGGGAAGCAACCAATGACCTCCCACAATCCGTTGGAGAATATTATTCATGATACAACGTTGAAGATAATAATTAAATTAAGTATAATTAGGTTTAATACGTTATACTATTTTTAATAAAATACTTTACCTTCAAATATTCATTTTTTAATCCTTCGTAAATAGCTCTGCATGTATCCGGTATAATTTCACCAAGTGCTTGACGACACATTGCACATGAAAATTTCAAGTCAGCATAGCTTCTTCCTGTTGCTAAAAAGCGTAGAGTTGCGCTGAGCCTCTCATGTGGTGATATTGCTTTTCTCCTAACAGTATCCATCCTTTTGATTTGAGGCGTTACTATTTGGAGCAATTCCATATAAGTTTCTTCGTCCATACGTAAATAATTGCACCAATCCTCAGGTTTTAATCGAAGCTCATTTAGTAAATGTAGGTGTAATAATTCCTGTCGCTTAAGTAACCACTCTTTTGACCACTTGGGACGTTTTCTCTTATTTACTTTTTATAGCAAAAAAGAAAAAAGCAGCCGCACACAATAAAAGATCATCAGTCATGTTGATTTTGGACGTTTAAGGGCCGGTTGTATAAATCAATTTTGATCTTAGGTTCAACAGACCGCCGATCAAAATGTGAACTGCGTTCATTCGATATTCTATTGTTCAATGTAAACTGAACTTTAGTTCAGCTGAACTGAGGTTAGTTTAGGTTGGCACTACAAATATTTAGTTACTTTTGGTATTTTTTAATTTTTGACATTTAACATAACCTAAAAGGAGAGGTTTGTTTTGTTTTTGTTTGATTTGGCGGGCTGGTTTGCTTGCAAGTAAAAAAAAGTAAAAGCAGTAAAAGTTTATAAAAAGTGTATTTTCTACTTGGTGTGGCTGGTACTACTAAATAAACTTGATTTTATATACCTATAGGTAAGTACAAATTGATATTTTTGCAAGCCGTTAAATACTTTCGAATTTTATTGTAGTAGGTATTTCTTTTATTTTATTGGGTACAGTTTTTAGTTTTTGTATTTATTATTTGTAGATTCTTGTTTGGTGGTGAAATATTTCATAAATGGATTCTTGTAAGAAAAGAACTGTTAATTTCAGTAAAAAGGAGGTTGGCATATTAATGAGCCTTGTACTAAAATATAAGGGCACAATTGAATGTCGAAAGACTGACAAAATGAACAACGATTTAAAGCAAAAAGCTTGGGAGCGTCTATCAAATGAATTTAATAGCATTTGTGGAGAGCCTTTTAGAGATGCAAAAGTTCTTCGTGGCAAGTATGAAAATAAAAAAAAAGGTCAAAACAAAAATTTGCCGATGAAAAAACATACCTACGAGGAACTGGAGGAGGGCCTGTAAAACCTAAGATAATTGACGATATCGACAAACAAGTTAAAGAAATTCTAGGTACTCAGATGACATTGTTTCAGAATATGGCAACATGCAGATGGAAACTCCTGAGGGATCTCGTTTTAATGTTTCTGATTCAGGTAAGACTTTATCGTTGTTTTTAATTAATAGCGTCTATCAATGATTTTTTTTTCATTAGAGTTACCTAATGAAGACATTGAGCAAATGGACGAAGATTGGATTCTAATGAGGAAGATAGTTTATTGTCAGATATAGGTAAACGCTATCCCTATACTTATGTTTCAATTATTAGTATTAATAAACAATATGTTTAGATGACACTTTCTTCTATTCTGACTATTCTTATTTTAGCTACTTTACCTACCAACTGAAACAAAATAACCTCAGAAAAGCTTCGCACTCCAAAATCGAAGCCATTGAAAACCATTTTGAAGAAGCCTTGTGCTAATAAGGGTAAATGTTGTAATAATTATTATATTTCAAATTATTTTAATTTTAAGAAAATAAAAATGTTCTGTCAAATAAAATTATTTCCTGGGCTGCAAATAAAGCTGAATTAGTCTCCAAGGAGACAGAATACCTTGAAAAAGAACATCTTTTGAGAGTAGAAATGATGAAGGAACGCCACAAACATCAAATGGCACTAGAAACAAAGGAGAGTGATGAAAGAATTCTTATTCAAGCTAAGAAAGCTGAACTAGAGCTGGAGATCCTTCAACTGAAAAAAGATCAGCTGCTATCTGCTAATAAATGATGTCTGTTTTTAAAATTTAAAAATATGTATTTGTAAAATAAGTTGTACTTTATTTATAAAATAAAAAAATGTTTTTAAAATTTAACCAATTCTTGTTAATTTTATGTGTGGAAATGCAAAATTTAAAAATGTTTTTGTGGTGGGTGGTGGGTGTCAAAGTAATAAAAACCGTAAAAAAAAGTTTTTATTGAAATTTTGAGTTCTACTCATGTGCTACATTATCTAACAAAGGCTGAAAATACTCAGTTATCAAAGCTTGCCGAACCACATTATTTAGGGCTATATTCTCAACACCTGGTTGTACCACAGGTATAGGGATATTTCCTAATTCAAGAGCCGCTTCAACTTCTTCATTTACAAGGGGAACGTCATCTCTCAACATGCATGCAATATTATGAAGCACTGCACATGAGACAACTATTGCTTCCACTTTTTGCACATTTAATTTAATTCCTAATGCTAATATTGGGAATTGACGTTTTAATACACCAAAGCATCTCTCTATTGGGTTTCTCGTTCTTATTTGTGCTTCGTTGAATAAATGTTCTACAGGAGTGGTTGGGTTAGAAAGTGGTGTAATCAGGTATGGTTTGTTACCATATCCACTATCACCCACTAATAAATTTTCGCCAAAATTTTCATTTCACACCATTTTGAAATCGAGCTCGTACTGTTGAGTTCCTAAATATATTTGCGTCATGAGCAGACCCAGGCCATCTGCACACAATGTCCCAAATTTTTAGTTGTTACCTTAAAAATACTTAAAAAATCACCCTGTCAAATATCGGACACTTATTAAATAATAATGGTATATAATAATGGACACTTATTAAATAAATATATGGATAATATTTATTATCCATATATTTATTATTAAACTGAATACAAGAACATACCTCCTCTTTTCTCCAAATAAATAACTTAGACCGAAATTCGGCCCTTAGGCTAGCGGCATATTGAACGTAGGGCAGCAGAGCACAGCACAACCGAGACATAGCAGACGCAGAGGAAAACTATTCCTCTGCTCTGCCTCTGCGACGAGGGCATATTGAACGTAGGACCTTTGCATGTCGTAGCTATTTGTCTTTTTTTGTTATGTATATATTTACCTATATTGTCATATAAAGAGCATAATTAAATTGACGGTACCTATTAGTTATTAGAATTAAATACGTCTACAGAAGACGAACTTTGTTTAGATTCAGAATCGGATTCGGAAATCGAGAATATTCTGTTGTGTTTCTATTTAAAACGGCGAAAAAAGTGTTTAGGTGAAAGTATACTCATTAAAAAAAAAGAAGAACGCATGGAGAATTTAATCTCTTAAGTGATTTAAGTGACGTTCAAATTAAACAACATTTGTACGCATATAGTCTTTGTGACTTGTATCATATAATACTTTATTTTCCCGCACGAGTTCAATTAGGAGTTCCATTTTTTTACAACAGCAGTTGCCACTCTGCAGAGAAAACTGTGCACACTCCACAACCGACAGAGGCCAGATAGAGTACTCTGTTACTATATCGCGCAGGCTTCGCCTCTGCTACGTCCAATATGCGGCGTTTAATTTAATTGCGTGTGTTATAAAATCCTCTGCTGCCCTAGGCTGTGCTGTGCCACAGCATAAAGAAACCAGCAGTCGCACTTCAATAAAAATACATTGGCTTGAATAAGCGAGTTCGGTGCATGTGTACTAACGCAGGCGAGGCATTTTTGCTTATAGTAGGGATGCCGCTGACACTCGCTACGGTCCACGCGGCTTTTGCTTTGGCTAGAGCCGGACTTAAACATTTTTTTAGATGTTATTATCTTGTAAAATAAAAATACCTACATAGTACAAATATTGATTTTTTAATATAAATAAAGTTCATACATTAACAAAATATTTAAACAAAAATAAACATCGCATTTCTACATCTAACAACGACGATATAGAAGAATACGTGCAGGAAGTTAATTAGGTATGTACCATAAATTTAAGAGACCATTCTTTGAGTAATTTTAAAACAAAAAGTTCATATAAACATATGTCCAGAAATTCTTCGTTCTCAATATACAGGGTGTTAAAATTTAACAACAACTAAAATATATGCCACTGACTTTTGTGCAATTTTTATTATGTTCTGTGGATTATACAAATAAAACTTTTCTGTCTCTTGAATTTTTTTCGTATCTTGCTTACTTAATAATAAATTCCAAATGAAACTTTTCCCCAAATTCCTTGTGTGATCCAGGGATATGCAATTAAATGGACTTTTTTTTTCTCGAAAAATAAGCGAGATACGAAAAAGTTGTATTTGTATTTGAGTAAATCAAATAACATATTAAAAATAACACAAAATTCAGGTGCCCCAATTTTTTTGCCACAAATATTTCTTCAGGTCCCGTTCGAGATTACACTGAACCTAATAAATTTAATCATATTAGGGGTATATTAGCTCCTTAATGTTATAAATAACACCGCCAGAGAACTTGCGGACCTATGTTCATATGAACTTTTTGTCTTAAAATTACTCAAACGATCGCCTGTTAAATAATTTATGGTACATACTTAATTAACACCCTGTATAGTAACGCTTTTAGATTAACATCTGACTACATAGTAGTTTAAGGATAACTAATTATACAAATAAAGTATTATTTCAAATAGAAACTCTTAGGCCAATAAATAAAGACAAATAGTTGGCAACAATTCAAAACAATTCTAACATCTGCGAATTTTTGTTATATTATTAAGTACCAACTAAAGTAAAAGTATACAATTTTGCAACTCTTTTAAATATGGCAACACTGTTAAAATGGCAGAAATATAAATAATGTCCTTAAAAATCAAAAAAAAAAAAAATTACATTGCTGCAACTTTAATTGATGCTTAATTATGTTATTTAAGCCATACAGCCAACTTTGCAGCTATTAAAAACTTTGGCAAAGTCAATTATTTTGCTTCATTAATAATTTTTGATATACCCCTCTTTTAATACAAAAGTTTTTATAAAAAACGCTACGCTTTGTAAAAATGCTATTAAAATAGTCACTAAGTACGGCGCTGAACTAGGCGATACACCTATGAACACAGTTCGATAAACAGTGAGCTCGGCATCCGGAGAACATGGCTGCGGCATGGCTAAGGATGCTATTAGTTCGCTTACATTTTCGAGCGGAGTGAGACTGCTGGTTTCTTTATGCTGTGGCTGTGCTCTGCTGCCCTACGTTCAATATGCGGCTAGCCTTAAACTAATATCTGAGATTGCTTCTTTAATGTCAGACAGATAAATTAAGCTTCTGTACGTTACCCCGCAATCTAAAATAATGAATAAATGATGAATACACGCCCTATATATCGAGAGCAAGAAATATCAAAAACTTTTTTGGAATGTATAAAAACAACATTGTTAAAATAGGTCTCGATAATATTTTCTTCATAATTACGTTTTAGTATTGGTAAAAGTTGCAATAGATTCCAGCTTTCTAGCAATGTTTGTAGCCGATCAAGGTCAACATCTGTTTCCTCTAATTTCTCAGCTGAACCCGCCTCTAGAAAAACTTGACGTGTTAAACCTAGGCTCGAATTATTTACTTCAAGTGTCAAAGATAACAACGACGCCTTCGCCGGCTTCGTCGAAAACACCGGGTTCGGCGAGAATGCCGGGTTCAGTGTTATCGCCATTTGCCAGGATAATGCTTGGTGGCTCTGCCATATTATCGCTAAGGGAATATGTAACCGCCTTGCAAATTTCTCACGTGAGTGATGGAATTATATATGAATACTAACTTTTAAAAAAATTAAATTTATTCAAATAATTCTGATAAACTACGATCTTTACTATTCGAAAATTAGAAGATAAGTAAAAGTAAAACTTATGGGAACTAATATTACTTATAAATGCTTATTTTGCGATACAATAATAATGAAATAATGTTATATGAATAAGCAGGATTGTCCGGTCATCGGGGTTATTGGCCTGGTTGCATCACATAACTCGTGTTAACAATATAAAAGGATATTGTAAATACCTGTAAACTGTATGCACAACTTTTATTCACACTACACGCTCACGCGGACCCGGACACCATTGTCGAAATGCACATAGACGCCAACACCGGCTTTCTGATATGCATGCTGACATTGCTGACAGTCAGCGTTGACCAGGATGGCGACTGCATTGAGTTTCTATTGATATACATTATTAGGTCACGCGGGTAAAATTCGCCGCAGTGTTTTTAAAATGTTAGCGAATTTTATAGAAACAATATCTTCTCGCTCTTAAAATAAAAATGTTCACATAAAATTAAAAGGATGTCTTATTGATATAAGCAGACGGGGAAAACATCTTCATATAATAAAGCATTGCTGTTTGATTCGAATGTGCTTCTTTTAAATCATATATCCGCTAATAATTGATTTAAAGGGAAATACTAGTAAACTTTTCAGAAAAGCAAATTAAAATAAAAATGTGTATATTTGATTGTATCGCCGCCCTGTTAATGTCAGAAGACAAGTAAAACAATTTAGCAATGCTGCTTTATTTGAAATGTGGTTCTTTTAAATTATATGTGATAATATTTAATTTAAAAAGAAGTAATATTAGATATCAAAGAAAAGGAAATTCCCTTAATTTTAAATAATTACATTTTTATTATGTATTCAAATCAACATCATATCATTAGCGAACGTTTATGAAATAAATACTTTTAATTAATTAAATTAAGAAGATCAACTTAATTATTTTAACGTGATTTGTTGTGCAATTTAAAACGCATAAATTTTCTGAGTGTATTCTAAAAATTTATTTTTGTTAAACTAACTAAAACCATATACCTACTGACACTATCTTTCCAAACTTGGTACCTACAAATGAATTTTTTTGTAGATTAAAATACTGGCCTTTATACTAGGATGTTTACCAAAAACCAAATAATACCGAAAATACAATGTTCATAAAAAGATACAGTGCATATTGTAACTTATAACTAACGAAATATATATATATATATATATATATATATATATATATATATATATATATATATATTGTGAGAAGAAAAACAATATACAAAAAATTGAGGAAAATCAGTTTAGCAGAAAACTTTTATTTAGGACTTATCATGCTGCGTGTACAAAAAGGTGAGACTACTTCATGAATTTAGATAAAAAGAATTAGGTTGCTGTTAAATAATAATGTTTGTGTACCAACTTACATAATATTATAGGTAATTATAATATTATGAGCTTACCTGTTATGAATATCTTTCACCAAATCTCTTTTTTTGGTTCGCTCATCAAGGTCTTTCTGCTTAGATGTTTGACCTTTTGGAGATTTTGGCAAGTTAAGTGAAGAAATAGCATTTTCTTTCTTTTCATCCAAGCTCAGCTATCGATGCCCTTCTACATGTAAAGGTAACTTTACGTCTTGACACAGATGTGGGTTGAATAGATATTTTTTCCCTTTTCTTAGCACCGTCTGCTTCTTCTTTTTAGATGAAACTCCTGTATACTTAAAAGCACAATGCATGCCTGATATTAAAGACTGATTTGATTTAGCAAATTTACTACAGTTTTCTAAATATTTCATAATAGCAGGTCCAAAAGATCCAGGGTCACTTTCAAGTTTTGACATAATTAAATTTGAATGTTCTGCCCATTTGCTTTTAATTTCTTCTAATATGTCAATATTATCGTCATTGTTAAATTCCATGCAAATATTATTTGCATCATCATCATCAACATGCATCTTTTGATTTTGTTTATTTTGGACAGAAAAACTACAAGGAGAATTGTCCTGGTTTAAATTTTTTGCTGTATTTTCCTTGATTTGCAGTGTATCAAAAGTGGATGAAACTGCAATTTTCCCCAATGCTATTTTATAAATTTATAAATTTTATAAATATATTGTGTTTTTTCGCAACGGCCCCTTGGTGTTTGCAATAGTGTCCATTATAGCCAATCGGACATGAACATTTGAAAACAGACATATCTACGTCGTAAATTTTTGGATCTTTTGAACTGCAACTTTAAAATCCATGTTTCCAAGAGTAATAACGGTAAAATCTTTGTCCTTTCCTTTCCTCTGGAAAATACTTCTCTGCAACAGGTTTGGAAACTCTATTAAAGATAAGATCCATAATCCGCTGTGTAAAATAATATTCAAAACTAGTTATTATAAAATCTGTTAATTGCGTTAAGTTAAATCCCTTGGTTCCTTTTAATGGTATGTCTTTTAGGAGACGAAACATTACCTCAGTATAATTGTTTGTATCAGATCCTCGAACCATAAGATCATTCCTATACAGAAGGAGAAGACACCACATGTCAATTCTATCAATCATACGCTCTACATAATTAGCAAAATTATGTAGAGCTAATTAAAATGTTTTTAAATAGCTTGTAATGAATTTGGGAATGATCTTTCAAAATTCCATGTTTGGCCAACGTAATCCATTTCCAACATGATTTTAACACATGGAAGGTACATAACAACATTTTTGTATTAGGTCAAACCGTCTGAAGAGCTTTTCTCTCATCGTCATCAGTTAAAATTACTGAAGGTGTAATCTTTACAGGAAGAATATCATGTAATGATTTAACAGCATCCAAAAATACTTCAAATTTTTGACTATTTGTCAAAATGCACCCAATTGGGAGTCCACCAGCAGGAGATTGTGTCACGAAAAAGTATACTTTATGATTCTCCACGTCGCAGTTACCTGAAGAATCCACAAAGAGTATTTCATTTGCTTGCGGTAATAGTCGCGCAACGCGTTGCATGATTGGTGTACATATTGCAACTGAATAATTGTCCTGAGCGCAAGAAACTTTATATAAGATCCCATGATTCTTTTTTTGTTCGGCTAAATATTTTTCCAGGTAAATTAACATATTTTTCTCTGATCTCTCCCCGTATGTTGTTTTAAAGTTAGACTTCCATAGATTTTGAACGTCATTTTTTGTAGAAAAAAAACATCTGTCTGAAACGTAAGTCTCATACTCATCACCATAATGTATCATCATTTCGACACAGTACGTATGATAGGCACTAGAGGCATTATGACCATGCTGGAATCATTCAAGGAAACGTTTTTTAGCTGCGTCTCCTATTGGCCTATAGCGAAGTGCAGCAGCTGACAGGATAGTGTGATTATGGTCATTTTTGAATTCTATTACGCATGGCCAGTTAGTAATAAGACTATTATGCTCTGGCGACTTTGACCTAACAAGTTTTCGTTCAATTTTTATATACATTTGATGAGCACAATTAGTATTTCTGCTTCGGGATGAGTGCGTTTCATCCTTCCTTGTATTGAAATGGCAGTGATATATCCTTTTAAAAATATTAACTGGCCTTACAGAACTTACTGGAAAGGTTTTGGTTATTCTATAAGTAACTTTGGTTTTTTTGTTCTAAATCATGTACCCATTTCTGAAAAGAAAATATCAACCATAATTCCAGGGAAGTACTTTTTACTTTTGCTACTATATTTTTTAAGACAGTAATTGATAAAAATACGATGAATATTTAACAAAGAGGCAAGGCATGCTGCAGACTACACGAGAAAATTAAAAATATCAGCAAGGTGTTTAAAATGCAAAATACAAAATTTTTTAAATTGGTTTGACATATTTCGTGTTACAGAGTCGTGTGTTATATGCAGAAAATAAAAAGTGTTAATGAAGCCCCTTAAAAATAGGGGTTGGGGTAACTTTCGTTTAGCCAAAACCATTTATAAAAGAAATGTTTGTTTATTTTGTATCTGTTGGAGTCAAATGCCGAATTCGTCCATTTGCCGAAATAAATTGTCCATTGCCGATTAGCCGATTTAAATATTATTTAAAAAACCAAAAACTTAACCCAAAACAATCCAACCCTTGAAGAAAAGATACCTAAAGAAAATGGTAGGGTTGGATTAATTTTGGGTTAAGTTTTTGGTTTTATAAAAAGCATTTATGACGTAAATGGAATACTTATTTCGGCGAATGAGCAAATTCGGCATCTGACTTCAACATATCTATTAGGAACACCTATTAATAAAAAATCACTATACAGTGTTTCCAAGATAAGGATGTCTATCATGGGGATTTTAGTTTTTTTCTTCGAAACGAAACGTCGTACGAAAAAACTCTTAAGGTTATTTTTTAGAGCTTAAAAAGTGGCCATAAGAAAGTGTCTTTTGTTTTTCCATATCTCTTCAAATAACGCTAGAAAAAAATAAAAACGAAATCGGCAAATTTTGGTTTTTCTCGAATATCTCCGGATCTACTCAAAATTTAAAAACTTTCTAAACGGCATATTGTTAGGCTCTAAAATGCAGAACTTTTCTTTAATTTAACCAACCTCGTATCCCCTATAGTTGCCGAGATCCCCATGATAGACATCCTTATCTTGGACACACTGTATATTTATCACTATCTATTTTATAAGCCCTCTTGAAAATAAAACACTTCTACAAGAAAATTATTGTAATTATCCGTTTAGGAACGGCTCTCCAGATAGTACTAAAAAAACATAAAAAAATCTTTTAAAACTAATTTTGGTTAAGAGAGAGTTGAGGCTAATTCAAGTTTTTAGTTTAAAATACCCAGTAAAAAATAATAATGTTTACTTAAAAGGATACTGCTATACCGGTAAAAAATTTGAATAAATAGAAAAGAAAAACGGCTCAACCGATTGTTATGAAATTTTGCATGCAGCTTTAGATGGTTACACTCTATAACTGAAAAAAAAATCAAATAAAAAATAAAAGAGTTGAAAATGAAAAAAAAAAATAAAATGAAAATTGGCACATACCCGATATAAATTAAAGAAATTTTATATATGACTCTATATTTTAATTCTTACGGAGATAAACAGCCAATATTTTGAATTTATTTTTTTAATTCTGTATTTTTTATTTGATTTCTTTTTTAGCTATAGAATTTAACCATCTAAAGCTGTAGGTATGAAAAATTTCATAAAAATCGGTTAAACCGTTTTTCTTCTATTCATATCCACATTTTTTACAGGTCCTCTTAATTCTCAAAAATATCACAAACCAATACTTAAAAAAAAAGGGAGATTCATTGGTAAATGTAAATACCTACGTTAACAGTATATGTGGGACCATTCAAAAGAACCGATATTTCATAGGTCAACATTGCCTATTTATCTGTATCAAAATACAGGGTGATTTAATGTTTTTATTAATCTTGATAATATTGCTACTATATCTTTTGAATCACCAGGTATATTCAATAACGTAATTTGGTCTTTTTTTTTTCAATTAGCTTTATCGATTTCTCGGGGCAAAAAACAGGACTGGATCAAAAAAACATGCCCATCAATCCACAAATTTCAAAAACAACACCGTGTCTATAAAAATTAAAAAAAAATGTGTTTTGACCATTTGAAGGGAGCATACAAAAATTAAGTCATTTAAGATAAATATTTAAACTGCTAGTTTTATTTTGGTATAAAAAATTGTTGACGAAAGAACAAGTTTTTACAAAATTTACCCAGAAAACTAATAAAATACCACCTTGTACATATACTAGTTTTGTAATTAATTCTTCTACTTTACTAAGGCCCACTTAAATTAGTGCGTAAAAAACGTTCATAAGCCAGCCGCCATACCTACCTATTATAATAATAATATCACCATATTATAACATGCAGTTATTGTAGCAACTAAATAATCGCTAATGTGCGACTTATCATGACGTAATATGCTGTTTTATTTCTTTGAAAAGACTCTCTTTAACGGCCTGATAAAAAATTTGCGTTGCAATATCACAATTACCGCGAAAAATTATACTAACCTCTACTAGGGTTGCCAACCCTCCCGATTTAGGCGGAAGGCTCCCGCTTTTTTACTAAACCTCCCGGCTCCCGCGCCTTTAAACAAACCCCCGCTTTTCGGTAAAAAAATCTCTAGTAAAAAAATACATAATTTTTAAATTACGTCACCTAGTTCAATGTTTACCATAATTTTATTATATTAATACTTATTACTTTATAATAAATCCGGCAATAGGGAAACACGTAACACGCGGAACACGCCAACCGGCAACCCTTGATGCCGCTTTATTTTTTATTTCACATGTGGATGATGTGGACTAGGAACTAAAACAAGTATAGTCGCTTCGCTCCTATACTTTTGGTCCGTGGGGACCAGTTTGGAACCTATAGGTCTTGTCTGTGAAGAGCCATAAAGGAATTCTTAAAAAAAATAGAAATTATCAGGTGTACTTAAGTCTGGTCAGTCGGGGGGCTAACGTTTATCTGCCAAGGAAAGAGAGGACCAGTTATTGGGGTATCATGCTTCAAAGAACCATAATTTGTTATATAGTCGCGTTGTGTGTGAATATAGTATGTTATATGTCAAAGTGTATTAATTGTATCCAAAATAAAGCCCAAATACTAAATTTCAACCCAATCGGACCAATAGCAAAAAAGTTACGGTACTCACGTGACCTAGGCTTAAACTCACATATCAGTTATCTGTCATAATTTATTAGTTGTATCCTAAATAAACCATAACTACCAAATTCAGAGAAAAGTTCCCATAAGAGTCTATTTATTGGAATAAAAGAAATGGGATTTTACGTCGATTTTTTTAAATTTTACTTTTTTATTTTGAAAAGTAATTGTAATAAAATATGAAAAGATTTAACAGGAACAGAATAAGGAATAAAAAAAGACCTCCAAAGGTCCTATGGAAAAATTAATTTTTTTTATCCTTCTATCATGTACTACTTTTAAGTACCTTTAAAAAAGGTTATTATCGATTTGACTCTAAAATAAACGGAAAACCTATTTCTTTGCATTTTTTAATTTTGAAGCAAAATCATGCCTCAAAATGAGCATTCTTTCAAAATATGCTCCCAATTCAAAATTTCCTTTTTCTGGTAAAAAAATCATTAAAAAACTAGTAAAAAATTCTTATAACAAAATTTTCCACGATTTATATGAGTGCCATAATAGAAAGGGAAAAATTAGGTCCCTTAAGAATCTATGTATAGGGATAAGACAACCGGATTTTTACGTCGATTTTTTTCATTTTTCAGTTTTATTTTGAAAAGCAATTGTAATAAAATATAAAATGAAATAGCAGGAGGAGAATAAAGAATAAAAGAAACAAACCATCAACGATTTGACTTGAAACTATAGAAGTCGAGATATTAGTAAAAATGTGAAAAAAAAAATACTCGTTTTTTCCCATGGTTTTTTTGTGAAAACGATTATTGACAAATTTTAATGTAAGCCCTAAGTCATTCTCGCGAGTTGAAAAACATACCGTCATATTTTTTAATAACTCTTTTAATTGACACAACTCTTTTTTTTTAATGCTAATCACAAGCACAAGAGGAATGTCCTATGTCACTCTTGGAGTGGTGCTTGCGCGAAGATATTTGTGGGCATTTATCTTGAATCGCTGCAGGTTGTATGCGTCGGGAAATATGTGAGGTGGAAGCCCGTTCCACAAAGAAGATGTTCTCCAGATGAATGAGTCTCGATACAGCGACGTACTTGGGGTAGGCAGGTGGACTCGATGTTGATGAGCCGCAACTGCTAGACGCGTCCTTCTTGCCGGAACAGCCCTGGGTGGAATCAGGCCTGCCAGCTCAGAGGAGCACTTACCGTGATAATAACGGTAGAATAAACAGAGATCAGCCACCTTTCTCCTGTGCTCCAGACTATCCAGACTCTTTGTCAGTTCTGGATTGTCGATAAGACGCATAGCTCTCTTTTGTATAGAATCTAGCAGCTTTAAACTATGCTTGGGTGCAGAGCTCCAGACATGCGAGCAATACTCGAGGGAAGGGCGTATTTGAGCCTTATAAAGAGTCAGCAGCTGTTCTGGTGTATACAGTTTTTTCGTTTTGAAAAGCACTACGAGTTTTTTGGAAGCTGCCCTGGCGATCTCGGCAACATGGTCATGCCAGGACACACTGTTGGTGACTTCGACTCCTAGAAGATGTAAAGATGATTTCATTGGCAAAGTTTTTCCTGCCATAACCAGCTCCGGGCCACCAAGGTTAGTCTTCATCGTAGATACTGCAGCCTGCGTTTTTTTAGCGTTAAAGTTGACCAGATTGTTACCGCCCCACTCCAAGATTGCTCTAATATCGTTGTTGGTTGAAGCTTCTTGTTGCTGCCTAAGATTCTGAAAATTTGCAGCTGTCATTGGTTTGGCGGACTTAAATGTGGAAATAACTGTGCTATCGTCCGCAAAGCTTTAGATTGGATTGACAGTGGTTCCTAGCAAATCGTTGATATATATCAAGAAAAGGGTGGGGGATAGAATGCATCCTTAAGGGACTCCAGCGTTAATGTTAAATTTGTCGGAGAGGTGTCCATCGACGGCTATTTGGATTGTTCGTTGTTCAAGAAAACTTTTGATCCAATTCAATGAGTTTTGTATGCCGATTGAGGAGAGCTTGGTTAGTAGTCCCTCATGCCACACTCTGTCAAATGCCTTGGAAATGTCAAGAGCGACTGAGCGGGACTCGCCGTGCTTCTCCATGGCCTCCGTCCACAAGTGTGTAACGTAAGCCAGAAGATCGCCGGTGGATCTAAGCTTTCGGAAGCCGTATTGATGATCGCTGATTAGTCCAGATGATTCCAGATATCTTAACAGTTGTTGGTTGACTGCTTTCTCCATAATCTTCGATATTATTGGAACTAGTGCAATCGGGCGGTAATTGGAGGGCATCGTCTTCTTACCCTTTTTGGGTACAGCTTGCACTCGAGCAGTTTTCCAGCTTGTTGGAAATGAGCCCTGCTTATACGATGCCGTGAACAGTCTACATAAGGGAGGAGTCAATTCGTCTGCACAACGTTTTAGTGCTAGGGCTGGAATTCCATCGGGTCCAGAAGCTTTGGTGGTGTCTACGCTTTTATGAATTTTATTTATAATTCGTTGGGAAAACAAAATTTCTCCCATCGATGAATTCACCCTTGGCAAGTATGGCGGTGTTTTGCCTTGCGAGTGCAGAGTAGAATTGGACGCGAAGAGTTTACCCAGTAAGTTGGCTTTTTCCCTTGCTGTTGCTGCGATAGTTACCGCGATGCGGTACCAAACTCTTGCTCACTAATATCGCCCACTTACATGCCATCCAAATTTAAATCATATTCAATGGTCTTAACAATATTTACATGCCATAAGTTGACCTGTCACTCATTGGACAGGACTGGTGCCCACATTGTTGGCCTTTATAACGGCCTTGTTACTCACTACTTAATTATTAAATAAAGTCAAATAGATGAAAAAACAGATATGGCTTTTTCATTTTATATAACAAATTATCAGCGACTCGGAATTTGAAAATTTGTTACTTAAAATGATTAAGTAGTAATCTGGCTTTATAAAAGATTAATCAGGCAGATAAAATAAGAAATATTCTGGTCTGTTAAAATTACAAAAAATTGAGTTTTAATTAATTTGACTTTAAAAAATTGCATAAATCTTAAATAAAAATATTAACTGATCAGTCTTTTTTTGCGTCAGTTCTGTTTCATTTAAAATTTTTGGTATTCTTGAATTAGTCCACCTATAAGCAATTTTTGTAAAAAGTTTAATTAATAGAATAAACTTACTATACATTAATTTGACTATCCTGAAGAGCTCAATACAATTTTTTTGGTCCTAACCCCATCAATAGAACTTTTCAACGAGTCTATTCCCCAATTCATATTTTTTTAGGTAATTTCTGGTTTATTTTTTTCATCAATAATCAACACGACTTAGAAACCTTTTGCCAGATAGGTTATAGTAAAAATATCTAAAAATTATTAATATTCTAAACTCATTTAAATCAAAACCATTGCATTGTTTATTTTTACAAAAGACATTTGTGTGTGTAAAATTTTTTTACATTATATAATGATACCATCCACATAAAATCAACATCTAAATATAAAGAATGGCCATGTATATATATTACATTTTCTATGTTACTAATTACTGGGTGTTACAATGTCTTACAATGTCTTAAGCGTTACGTCATCATATGGTTGCGCTCGAATGACGTCATGTCTAACAGCTGTCAGAGTCTAAATATTAGTAAATATTAGCTATATTTTTTTGACTATATTTTACCTTTCTTCGGTATTGCATTCGCTTTGGAGACTGACCTAAACCATGAAAACTCCCATTTGTCTAAGTTTTCAAAACGTTTTGGGTCTAAATACTAAACTACCTAAATCCGATCTCATACATTTTAAGGATCAGATCAAAAGGAAATACAATAAACAAAAAAGTTACTGGCTTAAACATAACCTCACTCATATTTTTTTTCGCACAGAAATAAACCCAAACTAATCAAAAATCAATTTTAAAAAAATACCCACAACCTCACCTTTACGTTCTTCACTGTATTTTTTGCAAATCTATTCGCTCTTTTGATTATTTATTATTTTCTGCATTTTTATTTGGTTTGGATGTCTTAACTGTTAATATATATGGGACAATAATATAAAATAAATAAAACTAATATTAAGAAATAAAATGCTTCTACTCTAAAAAAATATCAAAAAAATGATATAAATATTTATTGTTTATTATTGTTTGTATAGCTTCCCTTTGACTTTGACATATCCAGTTTATTAGCGATCTCAAGAGACCGCTAACAAACGCTTAAAGCGCCTTATACGGTGACGTCATGACTTGATCGCTCGAATGAGATGTCTTAAAGACGCTTAAAGCCGCTTAAAATCGCTTACTCGCTAAAATATGGCTTTTGTATTAAGTATGGGTTGTTGATAAACGTCCTCCAGCTGAAAGTAATAAAATTATAAAATTTATATTATTTCATTAAAGTCCGATCCTTACACTACTTCTTATTGATTAAAATATCAAGTACTTACTTTTAAAGATTTGATTTTGATTGAAAAGCAGAAAAATATATTTTTCCTAGTTTTCCAAACACTACACAAAACAAAAATAAATAAATAAAATGTGAAGTTGACGTTGACAATTTAGACACGGGCCTCAAGCTAGAGCTGGGCACCAGTATCGTATGTGTACCGTACATTCCAAATTTTTACTTTAAAGCTGTCTTGCTGTCGGGCTTCAGCGCGGTCGAAATTTAAAAATCTAGTGGCTGTGAAAACAATTGAATGTTGGTTTGTAACGATTGTTGTTTCTAAATAAGGGACATACAGTGTGGCAGACGGATCTGAAACACTTCGGCCTGAGCTAAGGGGAATGCAGTAGTGGAGACAACATGGCCGACTTTATTCATAAAATGGACAGTGGCGTGTGGTATTATGTAAAACTATTTAAATTCGATTTAAGGAAAATAATTTTAAAATTTATTAAAATAAATTTTCCTTATTAATTATTCATTTGTATGTTTTATGGTTTTAGAAATAAGTTCTTTTTTTTTGGTATACAGGGTGTCCCACAATCAACGTCACAGGCTATAACTTTTTTATTTTTAACTATAAAAATTAAAAAAAAAAAATTAATAACTATAGGACCACTACCCAAAAATACTTTAAAAAACTACCCCCAACAAATACATCCCCCAAAAATGAATTTATAGGGGGGGTAGTTTTTTTAAGTAATTTTGGGTAGTGATCATATAGCTATTAAAATATATTTACCAAAAAATATACTTACAAATAAAAAAGTTATAGCCTGTGACGTTGATTGTGGAACACCCTGTATACAGGGTCGCACGCAAATATCTCTGTTGCTAAGCCTAAAAAACAAAGTTTAAACAAAAGTTGCTAAGGTCACAGGGGGCCACATCACTGCAATAGTACGTGTATTTTGAAGGTCATTAAAAAAAACAAAACAAAAGTCAAACGTCGACTAAAATGAGCCACCTGGTATAGATTATAAAAAACGAACAGCATAAGCGTTTTGGCAATGATAAAAGTTCGTTTTTGAAAGTGGTAGACAATGGTACAGTGAAAACATCTTGTCGGACTTGCATTGTCTTATTTATTTAATGTAACACGACGTTTCGGTTGGTAAGTACCTCCAACCGTTATCAAGTGTAAACTGACAGCAAACTACTATTCTATAGGCTTATATACTAGATGTGTGCAGCGATGTGGAAAAGAAAGTCATCCGTGAGAAGAGTTGGGGGGGAGGACACGCCTCTCTTTAGATCCTACACTGTCCTGAGAGTAGAGGCTTCCAGATGTTGGGTATATCGACGCTTGGCTGGCTGAAGATCCCCTGATTCTGTGAAATGAAAGCTGCCTCTATGAACTTCCTCTTCCGCCAGTGCTGTTCCTTATGCAGAATCTTGGCTTCTGACCAGTGGATATTGTGTCCATTATGCCACGCGTGATCTGCTATTCCGGATTTGGAAACCTCTCCTCTTTGGGTCCAGCTGCGATGTTCCCTCGCTCTGATTTCTAGGGGGCGCTTCGTTTCACCTATGTATGAGTCACCGCACTCACATGGGATCCGGTAGACGTAATTTTTGATATCCAACATGCCATCTGGTTTGGTCTTTGATACCACGCTTCTGATAGTGGTGCTAGATCTAAAGGCAGTTCTAATATTGTACTTGCTGGCAATGCGTCGGATTTGTTCCGATGTACCCCTAATGTAAGGTATGGGTAGTGTCCTCCCCCCCAACTCTTCTCACGGATGACTTTCCTTTCCACATCGCTGCACACATCTAGTATATAAGACTATAGAATAGTAGTTTGCTGTCAGTTTACACTTGATAACGGTTGGAGATACTTACCAACCGAAACGTCGTGTTACATTAAATAAATAAGACAATGCAAGTCCGACAAGATGTTTTCGATAAAAGTTCGGTTAAACTAGGAACGGGAATTTTTATGCGAAATTTTCACTCTTTTTGGTATTTCCGAAAAAGTAAGGTAATTTGAGAAAAATATAAGGTAAATGACTTACCTAATTTTTCGTTATTATGTTGTGGCGTTAACTTTACAGTGTTACTATTTTGCCAAGAGTTTGCAGACGGTAGCTCAGAATTATTGGAGGCTTGGGATTGTTCGAAGGTTCACTTATGACTGGCTATTAAAGAATATAATCTTGATTATAGCTATTAAATAAGAGGGCGCCACTTAGTTTTTTTTTTAATGAATGAAAGAAAACTAAGAAAAAGAATTGGTATATAGGTTTCAATTAAATGACCCTGGATAAAGTAGATTTAAAGAGGCAAAAAAAAAAAATATCTTAACAATACAACCAAATTATATTTACACCAAAGATATGTATACACCTCATTTTCTAATCTGTTAAATGTTAATAATTTATTATGAATTGAAATATGAATAATGTTGACATGATTAAAATAAATTTGACAAAAGTAACATTTAAATTATGATTTCACTACTAGGTAGATTTCAGCACTTGGAAAATAAATTGCAATTATTAAAGTTTTTAGTAAATATCTGTTTTACGCAGGGGAAAGTTCATGAACCTTTTTACCTAAGGCATATCAGCCTTAACCGAGTTATATCTACTTAACTACCAAAAAAGGTACTGAAAAATACTGAACAAAAAATAACTAAAATTATAGATAAGAAATTGACACATTAAATTATGATGTTGATTAAATATTTGTAGCAAAAAACTGATTTTAAAAGTATATTAATAAAAATTTTAATATGTGAGTCAAGTCTATGGTTAATAATATTTAAATAAATGGAATAAACTGGCCTGTATATTCCTCCAAGAAATGAACGGCTGGCCTTCAAAATCAAGGCTGTAAATGTGTGCCATTTGTAGCTTAGCTATCCGGACTGGGAATCTCTACTAATAGCTCTAACTCTGGCTCCAGCTCCACAGCTTACAGCAATTTCCCGGGGAAATCAAAATCCTGCAGCCATCAATAATTGAAGAAGAATAAGGAAAAGTAAAACCCTAAAACAACGGTTGCCATTGTATTCACTGTCGATAAAAATGAATGGCGTTCAAAATGTGACACACTCACCTTGCTAAGTTTCATTATCTATCCATCAAAATCTCGGGCATCCTGCACCAGAATTATGAAATAAACAGTTCCCTAAAGGAACAAGATTAAGGACTATAAATTATAAACCATATTGGCCACTTCCTGCTTCACAAATTTCGAAAATAAAAAACTGGCCTTTTACGTGCGCTTCTACCTGCGACACGGGAACAAGTCCTCGAAAAATGGATGCAGTACCGACTAAATAAGTTACGACCCCACCTCTCGCCTGAGCTGTCAATGTCAATCCAATCAGAGAAAACATCAATCAAGACCAACCAGAAGAGTGACGGACCGTCAACAGAAAGCATGAATAATAAAACCAGGAGAGTAATGCGTTACAGTAGTAATGTGTCATTGACAGTGTGAATTTAAAGAAATATCGATAAAAGAAGTTGACTGAAATTAGTAATATAATTATTGAAATTAATGAAATATCAATGGAGCGTTAGTGAAAATAAGAGTAGAAAAATAAAACGCTACAGTTTTTTTTTAAGTCTCACACACTTCACTTAAACATGTTTTTATTTTCACTGGTGAAATACGCGAGCTCGTTTTCTTTACCTTCAGCCTCGTATTCACTATCGTCTTCACTACTACTGCCATTATTGTCACTGTCCTCATTTCCTATTGTGATGACAAGGGGCTCGATTTCTTCCATGATTTGGTCAGTTTCCCAGAATTTATCCTCCAGAAGTTTTTCCGTGAGCCATCTAGTAAAATTTTCCCTATTCATTTGGCCATGGTAATCAACTGTGGCCAATCCGGCTTTAAATATTAAACAGGCATTGTCCACAAAACCCTTGTCGGAACCTGCATGAACAATTATTAGCCGACCTAAAATATCATTTAAAATATATATATATATTTCTCAAATTTAACGGGTCCTTGCCCGTAAAAAAATATATGACTGTAACTTATACACACTGTTTTATATTGTATGCTTACCCGTTGAACTAATATTTTTTAAAACACCAGTAACCGTATCGCTCTGCCAACATTTCTTGAACGTCAAATCGTTATCCACCCAAGTTGCGTCCAAGTAAATAATGTTTCGGCCTTCTTCACGATATTTTCGTATTTCGCGAAGATATTTGTATCTCCAGGAAAGAATATTGGGCCTCTCCATTAAGATTTTCCTCTTATTTTGACACTTACGCCAAAAAAAGCCATTTGACTTTAATAAAAGACGAAGCGTTTCCCTGGAATAAGAAAAATTTGCCTCTTCTTTTAATTTTCTTTTTTCTAGTTGTAACAACTTTCTAGTTGTCGGAATCACTTTATATTACAGGTAAAATCTGGTGATACAATGCCTAACTATTTAAAAATGAAAACTGTCATCTTTTTCGACGACAGTTTTCCGTGGCCGTTTTTTCCCTGGACTGGCTAACATTTCATCAGGGTTATTTTGTCGCCTTTCTTCATCTTCCTTGTGAATTTTTCTCACAGATGATACGGAGACTCCGGTATAAAGGGAAACGCGATCAAGCTTACGCTTAAGAGGCAATTTCATCGAATTATTTGCAGCTTCTTCATCGCAAATCCTAATAACAACATTTTGAATGCATAGTTGGTATACAAAAAGCAATAAAATATAATATAAACTACTGTTTTTTTAAGAGGCACAATGTATTTCACTTTTTTTTAAATAAATTATTATAACTTACCTGTACGTTTGCTATCACTTCCCTCGTTTGACTATGAAGGACCTCAGTGAATTTGTTCATTATAATAAATGTTATTATTCGTATATATGTAGACAATAATAAAACAAACTAAAAAATTAAATAATAGGTATTTCATGTAAGTAATAAAACAGTGAAACTCCAAACCTAAGAAAATTACACTACCTACTTAGGTATACACAACACTAATATTAGTTTTTTTAATTAATAGCCACAAATAAAACAAAATAATAAATAACATATAAAATAAACGGAATCCAAAAATCAACGATAAAACCTACGCCACTGTCCACCCTTCAATAGTAATCAATGTTTTGAAACGGCAGCAAGCATTGTAAACAGGTGACAAAGACCCTGTCCAATGAACTGTCGAAATGATTCATAACAAAAACACGTGCGGCGGGGGAAACCAATCACAAGCGTTCAGGTTCATAATGGCTGACCCCTATTATACAAGAAGTATAGGAGTAGACGTAGGAATGTAGAGGTGTAACGTAATGTTGCCAGATTTACTAAACATGATCCATTTTTTGGACAAACATTTAATTGTATCATATTTAATGGTAAAACAATTGCGTATTAAAGCCAAAATGGAATAACTATTTAGATTATAATTCTTAACATTTTACCCTCTATATCTTGTTATTGTAAAAAATCTTATATTGCATATTATTAGAAAGTAAGTCCCGCACAATTACGTTTTGAGGTTAAACGTGGCAACGTCGAAATTTTGACCCACATTCCTGCCGCTGTTTCAGATCCACTTGCCAGACTATACAACATTGTTCATTCTGTAATTTATGAAAATAAAATGGCAGAAGAAAACCCACAACAACCTATGGATCAGGAAGCCAGTAAGTATTTATAATTTTTGTAATAATGTATTGTGATTGTTAACATATTTTGGTAAAATAATAAAAATATATTATTATGTAAGTAAATATATATTGGATAGAAGATGCTTATTTTAATTTGCACGAAAATTTTGTAGCAAAACTGTTCATTCGTCTGCTTTTAGGAATACAAAGCGAACGTTTTTTTTTTAAGTATGCCATATTTATTAAGAAAACATTGTTGTAAACTAAACATAAAAAAGTTTTCGGATATTTATATTTATTATTATTTCATTTTTGCATAGATACGTCATCGGGTAGTGTGGAGCCCCCTCCGCCCAAAAATGACTTACAGGCCGCCTTACAAGGGCAATTAGACCATGTCCTGCAGGGCATAAATTATATGGCCGAGCGGCTAAAGGTATGTTACATCTTATTTATAAGTAATTTTTTAATATTCACATGGCTAGTGAACGATGTTACATTAAATAGTTTTTTTTGCGACGTTAGTTTTCGATAATATAATTACTTATTATATTAATTAAGTTTTATTTATCAGCTATTTAATTTCGTCAAAAATTTATGTCTTGAATATCAGATTTGTTTTATATGATTCGCAGGAATCAGGGTATGCTTTATAGTTTCATCCTAGAATTAGATTTAAGTAGTTATTATTTAGCTCATCATACAAAATAAATGCACTTGGATTTAGTTTTTAATAAAGGAATGATTTCATTTCGTAATCAGTGCAAGAATATTTATTCTCACTTTTGTTTTTGTAAAAAAAAAGCTTTATTTCTCCAAGGAAATATATGATTTTATAGTAGTATAACTAATTAATGATGTAGTAAGTATAAGCGTTAGCTTATATAAGTATATTCTACCAAAATAAACTATAGACTTGGTGCATTTATCATCTAATTAAATTATATATTTTACTACATCACAGAATTAAATAATTGCATATTCTTTCGTAATTTGCTTTATATTAAAATTATCTCTAAATTATTATCTCTATATAATTGTATTTGTTGACATTTAAATTGTCTAAAATGTTTAATATTTCTTTTAAAATACGATATGAGTGAGCCTGGGCGCTATCTAAAACTATCCTGTTTTTACTTTTATACCATCATCACCAACAATTATGTTTTAAATCATTAAATAAGGTATATATATCTGAATATAAAAAGCTAAACATTTCATACAACTGTGAATGATAAATAAATTGATTTAAAATTAAAATAGCATAGTCATAGAAAGAGTATCGTATATAATATGTGCGAATTTTAAAATTCTGATAAAATTTTGCTTATTTCGCCCTCGTACTCCTTGTTATAGAATATGCTTTTCGCTCAATTTCAATGTACTGGAACGTATTATTCTTATCGATGTAAGCGTTAATACTTCGACAAAAATACAGTGCTTCATCTTGATAAGGTTTTTTATCACAGCAATGAAATCTTCAAAAAAAAATCTTTTGGATCGTTTTCTATCTACGTCTAATGCATTATTTAAAATAACTATTACATGATTTCATTAAAAATAACTAATGATTCTATTATTCAGTTTTTAGAAGAAAAACAAAATGAAGCGTGTAAAGAGAGGGAGGAAGAAAAAAAAAGAAAAGAAGAGGAAGAGCGGAGGGAAATTCAAAGGAGAGAGGGTTAGTTGGATATTTTAATCTTTGTGGACAATACTCTTGGAGAAAAAAACTATTCGATTTTTTCTACATTTTATGAAACATATGAAGGTGAATCACGATCGATGCAAAGTTAAACGTTTACGAATAAGGGAACATCAGACTTCTTTGAAAATTTGACAACATCGATAAGGGATTGGGATGGGATCTAACGAGCTAAAATGTTTTGAGATGAATAATTATATTGGAAAGAAATATCTATAAAAATGACATTTTGGTAAATTCAGTCACTCTTTTAGGCTTATTGTTAAATATAATTAGCGATTTTTTTAAGCCATGTGCGATAAATACATAATATTGTAATGAAATTTAGGAACACATCAGAGACTATAAAAGAAAATATTATGCTAAACGTAAGTAGAACCCTGAATAAATCTCACTAATCAACTTTTAACTACAAAATACGAATAAAATACTTCAAAAACTAGAAGAATAATTTACGTATTTACATTTTCATAATAATATATTAAAGTTCATTTTTTATAATTTTTTTTATTTCCGAAACTTTATAGCATTTTTCGTATATGGCGATGAAATCAAATGAAAATCGTTAAAGATTGGCATAGGACAACACCAGAAAAAAACACACAAACTCAAATAGGTTAGCATATACAGGGTGATTTATTTACAACACCAAACATGATGTTACCTTTTAGTATGAGCAGCAACGTCGCATCGCTAAAAATAATATTTTCGCTTGTTATATGTTGTTAAATTTTCTAAAAAATGCAATGTTCCTTATTCCGTTAATGTTTCAACTTCAGCATCGATCGTGATATATTCTGTATAGATTGAATACACTTATATTTTTAATTTTATTTTCTTTATAGAACAAAGAATCCAGGGGGGCCGCGCCCGAATATTTAGGGGGCGCATAGGGAGGGGGCCATATGAGGGCCCTTCCGATAGAGAAGAAAGGGCTGAACCGAGAGGAGGGTGGAGGGGCCGGGGAGGAAGGAGGGGCAGTAGGGGAGGCCCAAAAAATTATTATATTTATTTTTAAATATTTTTTAAGTTTTAATCATAAAATTAGTATAATTAATAAATTAATATATCATAAAAATTGAATAATTAAACGTTTTATTTCAAATGCATATATTTATACGTCTATACTACATACATGTGTTATATTTTGGAACATTTTTTGGTCTACGTTCTCCCGGAGAAACTGTACCGTGAGCTCAATTATTGTACAGTAGGCGCTCTCAGTAAAAAACGGTCTTCAGTCAATAAGCCAAGTGAAATGGTCTGTAATGAAAAAAATCTCCTTTAAAATATTCTCCATGTTTAATTTTATTATTTCTTATTTACCCTTCTCTATCTTATATTTTTATGAATTTAATTCTGTTTGCGGTTCTCGAATCTCTTGTAGACGTGTGTTCGGGACAGTATTATTTTCCCCTAATTTCATAATTAGTTTAAGTGTAGTGGCAACAGCGCTCATCTGTCAATCTATTTATAATTACGCGCTGTTATTTCACTTATGTCTAGAGGCTGACCCACTATTCGGAGCGGTGTACTGTGAGTTGCCTATAAAACATAATAGACTGACAGCTTTCATATTGTATTGTGGGTTGCTTCTCTTATTTTCTGCTGTACATAACCTCAGATAATCTGATAGAATTATTTCTCCGAACACCAAAAATAATAATATTATAAGTATAAAAAATGTTTAGGTTCAATTCGAATCATTGAAACAGTTGATTGAACATAAAAAATCGCATCGTGGAATAATAATTATTCAGTGCTCTTTGTGTAAATTTAAATAAGGATTTTGAGGTAAGTTTTTGACATTATTTTATAAGCTAGCTTATATTTATTTTAATTGCAGCAGTGGAAGACAAATAAATACGAAAAAAGAGACAGTTTCCTTATTTCGATAGTTACAGACGGAGATTTTAGGTGCAATAATGAGTTTTGAGGTAAGTTTTTGTTATTATTTAATAAGTTAGCTCATATTTATTTTAATTGCAGCAGTGGAAGACAAATAAATATGGAAAAAGAGACAGCTTCCTTATTTCGATAGTTACAGATTTGAAAGGTGCAATATATAAGTCTTGATAGTATAGGGGAGATTATTAGTATGTATTTATTAATATAATATAAATAAACAAATTATATTAAATTGTGTTTTTTATTATGTTTAATAATTAAAATATAAATTAATTATTTGGCTGTTTGATATTATGCCAATTTGATTAAAAAATGAAATAAAACCACAATCGTATAAAAAGCTTCGCGCATTTTATTCGAATATTTATTTATATAGTTAAACTTTCCGTACTTTAAAAAGCCTACAAGTTTAAATAATAATAATGATAACAAATTAAATTTTGAAATTTGCTTAATCAATTAAGCAAATTTATCGCCAGAGTGTTCCATTCTTCGTTTGTAGGTTTAGACAGCGGTACTTTCTTTTTGTTTTTTTTCTTTGTGCTAAACAGCCTTCTCTGTTTTACGATTTTTGAATGACTTGGTGTTGCATCTTTCAATTTAAAATTACTGATGGACTGTTGGTTGATTGCTGCCAAAGTTGGTTCAATTGGATTAACCAATGTTTCCAAAGCTTTCCATTGTTCTTCTGTTTTAATGCCATTAACCATAACATACAAGTGTCGCAACATCTCTTCCTTTCTTACAGTTAATGTTTTGCCTTTTAAAGATGATTGATTGTCAAGTTCTTCAAAAAGAGTTTTTGATTCAACTGCTCTTTCATCACAAACAATTTTCATTTCTTTTTCTATAAAAATATAACTCATATTAAAAAAAATGACAAAAATAGAACTATATACTTGAATTAAATCAATTTTCATGCAAAATATTATATATTATTAGTAATTAGTATATTTAAAAATAAGGATAGAATAAAACACGAGATAAAATATTATTAAATATGCAAATACCATCACCCAAAACCAAATGCATGCATATTACTTTAAATATAACAAGTTAAATTACCAATTTTGCAATTATAGGTAACTGTAAATTTTAAAAACAAATAATTCATTTACCCCACTTGGTAAGAAAAAGGTATACATTAAATTTATTTAATAAAATAAAAGGTTTGGGTGCTTTATTCATGCAAAAAAAATGTAGTTAAAAATCTCCTTAATTATATAAATAATACATAGCAGGCTAAAACAAATAAAACCATACACCAACCCAAAAACGAAAGTACATATTCCAAATAAATTTACCTCTGATATACAGGGTCGACATTTTTTAATGGCTTGTCATGCATTGTGATGGTACAATTTCCTAAACAGTCTTATACATTTTTACCCATGATAATATTTTCATAAAAATGTATTTAAAAAATTAAAAGGTTTGCAATTAAAAAAAGATAATAATAATTTATACTGTAGAAAATAAAATATTATGTATTTACCATCCTCTGACGATCCCTGTGAAACATGTGTTTCAGACTATTCAAGTTGCCTAAACCTACAAAGTAAGTGAATGTGCTTGCACATATTCCATGCAATTGCAGAATCAAGGCAGCTGCATGAATATTTGTGAATACATACTTTGCAATCTGTACAAATAATTTGACAATCACAATGAATGTCATTTTTATTGATGCTGTACATTTCAGCTTTTGAAGAGGATGCAAGTTGCCAAGTGTCTTCAAAGCTTGTAATTAGAGATATGTCTAAATCTAAACTAGTTTTATGCCTTTTCCGGAGCTGTATAATTTTAGAGGAAAGTTTACCTTTGTTTAGGATAATTAATCGGTCAAATAATTTGTCTCGTATGAATTTCATAAGGGCATTTACAGCTTTATCAAGCCTTTTAACATTTCTCCCACAAAAATAAATATACTTAATGGTACGATGCATTCTTTCAATGTGCATGTTTGTGTTTAATCCTGAATGCATTCTATAACAGTATGCCCAGGACATAGCTTTACTTGCATAACTTGACTTGAAATAAAGACCAAAATTTGAAGTACTTGGATCATCAAGAGTGTTTCTTAAAAAACTGTTTAGCATTTGTTCAAAGGCAGAGGGATCTGTTTCTTGGAGAAGAACTCTTAAATTTTTATAGACCAATTCCTGAAAAAAATAATATTTTTAAAAGTACACAGTCATCTATAAAATAGTAACTACCTGCTTTTCTTTGGTGTTGATCAAATTAAGGTTCTTCCTCCAGGCGCGATCAACATGCCATGTGCAATATAAGCTAACAAATGAATTGATAATATTATTATAACATAAAAAAGACAGTTAAACATACCGGAATTATGTCCCAGACATTGCTTTTGACCAAGCATTGTAATACATATCGGCCATGTCAGACATGAATACCTTTGCCTCAATAAGCCCACTTTCTTTCTTTACACAATTGAAGAATAAAGTCATTATGGTTTCATCACTTCTGCTCGAGATGCAAAAACAACAGGGAAATCCTTGACGCAAGTCATCAAGGACTAACAGTGTGTGAAGCTCAAATTGATAACTGTTAACACCATGAGTTTCATCAACACAAATACAACCATTTGCAAACTTCTTAAATGTACTTAGTTGACCACTATTCATGATTATTAAAATAAAATCATCACTACACAACCGAGGGTACTCATCTATGGTAACATCTTGAGGCTTGTAGAATAAAACACAGGTATCTGTCATTTCATTGACCCAAGATTCTAAACTAATTGCACCATTTTTGTGCCTTACTATTTTTTGTTGATCTAAGGTTAAAACTCGCTTCAATATTGTAAAGGTCTTTTTTTGTTAAAAGATGCTTCCTTTGTAAGTTGTCTGATTCTGTAATCCTATCCCTTACTTCATCCAAAACAGCTTCAAATGGAATTTTTGTGGCTAATTTTGTAGCAATGGCATGTCTTTCCATAGATGACAGAAATAGGTGCCCAATTGTATTTTGGTGACCCACATGAGTTTTTATAAAATTAACCACATATTTTCCATCACTGTGGGTAACTTTTATCATGGCAGGGCAGAACCCATTAATTTTATTGCTACCTTGTGTTTTGAGATGTCTTTGGCCCTTACTTTTTGAAGTAAAAAATCCAGATCGATGGCATATGTAATTTATTACTCCTGTCTTCATTCCTTTTTCTTTAACGAAACTAGCTGTTGTCTCATTTTCGGTTTTATTCTTCCACAACATAAACTCATCATGATTTGACAATTGAATTGTGTCACACTGTATAGGAATACTATGAAATGTCTCATAATGTTTAACAAAGTCCCTTTTTAAGCTGGCATTGAAGTTACACAATGGATATTTTTGTTTTGCCTTTTGAGCTTCAGCAGGCACATTTAAAGAGACTGGAACATTTGAGTGCACATTTTTCACATGAAAGTTTAAATTTGGCTTGTAACTAAATTGTCTATTACAATATGTACACTTATAAACATCCCCTTGAAGCACTTTTAAAGGCGCAATTAAATTTAATTTTTCCGGATGGCTACTTTTTACATGTCTTCTTAATTCATTAACACGTTTATATATTTTTCCGCACTCGAGACAACTCCTGCTTTCTGTACCGGACATTTTCGCGAAAAAAAAACATACAAGTCATGAAACAAATTTTTTTGAGGTTAGAATAGAAATAGATAATCATCTGTCACTTTATCATGTTTTATATGCAACCCACAGTACACCGCTCCGAATAGTGGGTCAGCCTCTAGACATAAGCACAGTATAAAGAACAAGACAGTAGGTTCACTCTCTTGCGGCCGTTTGAAGTGGGGACTTCTAAACAGTGCCGACTTTTTTTACGCGGTCGTAAATCATTATTTAGTTTCGGCGGCAATCCTTTACGATACGGGGGGTGTTTGAAACATTTTTAATAAGGAATATTTTCGTACATCGCGGCGGGCAGCGTGTAATATATGGAATTTTTTGAAATTAAAGGCACTTTGTATTATTGTTAAAATGAAATTGAAAGAATATTATTAAGTATCTCTTTTGAACAAATAACTGTAAGAAAAACACTTGGTAGATAGCTTTAAAATTAAGTTTATTAGAATGTACACAATTAAATCTTAGCTTTATGTTCCTTTCATGCTCTTTTCTCAACTGACCAAGAAACTACCTACCTAATATTACATACACTTAATTAATAATAACTTCGTTAATATAGCCATTTTTTAAATATTTAATTAAATTTACATAATAATGTGATAACAACACTCAGCATATGGAACTCGGTAACAGTGAAATATAAAAAGGCAGTTAAATAAAAAACTTATTAAATGCCTAATTATTTGCTTTTGAAATAGGGGATGAAAGAACAAACCACTAAAATTAAAATAAAACGAAAATAGGTGTTTTACAACCTAGAATTCATATAAATATGCAAAATAAATATAGTTTTACATTGGGGATTATAGTACACATCAATATTTTGAAACTTAAACCCTTAAAAACCACCCTTAATGACGAAAAAAATGCAGTTTTAGTATGGTTAGACGGTATAAGTGGCTAAAATTTATATCATTTAAATGATTGCAATGCAACTAATAATAAATCGGATAGCTTTCACTATTAAAAACCACCACTAATAACAGAATATTACCAAAAATTTTGCATTTTTTTAGATTAAAATCACGATTTAAAAAAAATATGTACTCTAAATCGCTGATATTTTTTGAACATATTATTGGTACCTATATGTATATAGTCCATTGTAGAAGGCTACGCTTTAATTTTTGAAATAAATACATAATTTTTTATGATAAATTTTTTTAAAACTGCAATTATTTTTATTTTATTCCTAACTTTTTTAATTTTTATGCTAATGACTTACAATCAAGTTTATTTTTAAAGTTTTTGATAGTACATACTTGAAAAAACGTGCTAGATATTTGTCTAAGAAACGTGATTTTTGAAAATTATTTCAAGTTATTATTTTACGTCATTATATTTTGTTATCTAAAAAAAGGGGTTATGTTTACACAGTTGTATCTCGGCGCCTATAGAGCCATATTGGCTTTATAGAGCCTATAAAGCCAATCTTTTATTTTTAAACCAACTTTTGTTTATTAGATTTTTTTGTAAGATCTCAATTTTCCGAGATATTTAAGATATACTGAAGAAAAGCGTGTATTTTTTTCTGTGAACTAATCCATTTTTATTTAAAAAAAAATGTATATCCTCTTTCACTTCTGCAGCCATCTACGCAACATATCGCCGGCATTTTTAAAGTACAAAATTTCCGCCCAACGCTATTATAGTTCTAATATTGAAGACGCCCCTGTATAACGCAGTCGCCACCGGGCAGCAAAAAAGAGTAGCATCAGAAAGCGAGTGAGACAGGCAACATTTTGGGCGGCGCTTAGAGTGATCCTTCTATTCTAGTTTATGTTCGGTGACATAAGTGTTATTTCCCCGCTCCCCGGACAATAAGTTAGTCGTCTATTGTCATCGATTCGGTAACGATTAAGTAACGTCGCGCGGCCGCCGTGTTTTGGCCCTCTGTAATCATGCGATTACTCATGTAAATTTTAAGTTTAATGTTTGTTAAATACTCCCAATAACTGTGTAAGAAGTGTTTATTTGTTTTCTTTATCATTTATAACTCAAGTATGAATAAATTACGTTCTGAGTTCGAGCAATTCGTAGTTTATCATTTGCCCTGTATCCGAGTATTTTAAGTGGATAAAGCAGCTAAGACGGGTAGTTTTAGTTGGCCCCCACAACGTGAGTTCCTTGGGACCGGTGAACAACGACTTAGTAGGACACGACCCTTGGTATGGTGTTGGCTTCAGATAACTCGTTGTTCTTACTCGAATCGCCAAGAAAGTTGCATGTTAGTTAAGAAAGGATAGTTTTAGATTACTTCATTTTACTACTTTACAAGTACTTACTATTAATGGTATCTTACCAAATCCATCTACCCTCGAATGTGTAATTATTTTCTTATTCCTGTGCATTAAATCCTGTCGCTGTCGTCGGATGAATCCTCTTGCCCATTTTTGAGTCCTTTGAATGTTTTTCCTTTAAATTATAATATATTTGGTAGCAAGTGGTTGATCATGATGTAAATGGTTCCTAAATAAAAGGTTATGAGACTATGATGAGCAACGTATTGTTTCGTCCTCATTATGGACTCATCAGTATTGCATATCCAAGAAATGATTAATTTTTCGAAAGCAATAGACAAATGTTGCTGCGGGGCCAACTAGTCAACATTTGCCAAAATATATTTTTATTTGTTGAAATAAAAATATATTTTAATTCTTTCTTTAGAGAGATATTAAAAATAACAAGAGTATGCCTTTATTAATAATATCACGATGAAATGTCTTAACTAATAATACTCAATTTGTTAATACTCTTAGTGCCAATTTTTTTCTAAGGTTTCTCATTTTAGGATTTATAGGACAAATTAATAATATTATTAGATTGGTCAACTTGAAAAAAATTCCTACATAATTATGAACGTAATTGTATAAAAAATAAAACCGGCAATTTCCAGTAATTTTTGTACTGTTTTGGGGCTTTTAGTACCTTTTATTTTAGCGTTTTTTTTAGCTATTTGTGTAGGTACTCATTTATGTATTAGCCTTTGTACTATACGTGAATTCTGCCGATTATTATTATAATTGTTTTATAATTTGTTGACCATTATATGTATAATATTATTTTTTTTTGTTAATTGCTCAAGTATTAACATTCAATTCTGTTTTTAAGTATTTTTCTATATTTTTTTTTGCCCCTTAGATAATACAATATAATAAGAATACCAACATTTAAGATTAAACAGACTGCAAAATTATAAGATAAGTATGCTCATATATTAGACATAAATATCCTTAATAACATTGACCAAACGGCCAAAAATAAAATTAGTATTTAATGTACCTGATTGTATTATTGTTTTAGCGCAACATAACTTAAACATTGTTTAGCAGCTTATAGTGTGTTTGGGCTTTTTGTACTTTAGCATTTTTAGCTGTTTGAGTACTTTTGTTTGAGCCTTTTATTTACTTAAGTTGCTATTAATGTCAAGTGGTACTGCATAATGTGAAGCTATAAGACAATCATAGTTTATCATTATAGCAAATTATGATAACTTTAATTATGATGTTAAAAGTATTGTTGGCCAGTCATGTATTTAAACGTAAATGTTATTAATATTTTAGAAACTAAAATTGAAAATTCCTATACTAATACTTCATACATTTATAAAAATGAGTTAAGACGTAATAAAATAGTGAAAAAAAAAAGAAATATTTTCCTACAATTTTTTCTTGCCCTTCAAATAATGTAATTTGTTGTTTTCTTTTCTAAGATTTCAGATTAAATATATTGCAAAAATATAAAATCATTAAACTTGTCTATTCATAGTAGGCATTAAAATCTTTAATGACATTGACCAACCAGACAAAAATAAAATTAGTATTTAATGTACCTGATTGGATTATTGTTTTAGCACAACATAACTTGGGCATTTCTTAGCAGCTTATAGTGCGATTGGGCTTTTGGTACTTTAGCATTTTTAGCTGTTTTAGTACTTGTTTAAGCCTTTTATTTTCTAAAGTTGCTATTAATGTCAAGTGGTACTGTAGCTAAAGCTATAAGACAATTATAGTTTATAAGTATCAAAGCAAATTATGATAAATTCAATGAATTATGATGTTAAAAGTACTTGTTGGTCATATGTAAATTTAAATGTAAACTTCATTTCCATTTTATAGACTTAAATAGGATTGAAAATACCAATACTAATATTGAATACATTTAAAAGATTAATAAAAATTACTTAAAATGTGATAAAACAGTAAAACAGAAATATTTGCCTACAATTTTTTTGCCCTTTAAAAAATATAATTTACTATGTTTTCTTTAACATTTCAAATTAAACATATTGCAAAATTATAAGACCATTAGGCCTACCGCACACTGGCAACTTTAGATAGGCAACTTATTAATCATAAAAATAGAACACAATAATATTTATGATCTGCCGCACACAGGTGATTATTTAGTTGCGGCAACTAAAAAATTCCAACCTGTTGGATTCTTTGAGAGACGAAACAGTTGCTGATAAAATAGAACAAGCTTGTTTTAAACGGGATCGCGCTCACTGGTGATTTGCTTTGAAAAAAGTTGCTTTGCAGTTAATATTTGTCGATAAGCCGGCAAATTACAACAAAAATGGCTGCTATAGATGTTGAATTGTTTATTACTGAAGTAGAAAAACGACGATGTTTATCAAGTCACAGATTCAACATACCTACAGAATTATTCAAGCATATACAGGGTGTTTTTAAATTTGGGGTTTACATTTTAACACTATATAGAATGTAAGAAAATAAAAACTTTTATAAGAATAAAATTTTGTCCAAAAAGGTCTTGATTCTGAGATACAGGGTGTAAAAATTTTTCATTTTGCTAGGAGACTAAGCAATTTAGGTCATCTCTCTATAGGAACTTTTGTTCTTATTTTGACCTACAAAATGTCGTTTTTAAAGCACAAATTATAAAAGTTTTTTTTTTAACAATCGATTTCTCGGTTATGAATGAAAAAACATGTTAAATAAAAATGGCCTAAAAAATTACAAATTTTTGTTCTGCCAAATAATAAAAATATTCATTGCATTTAAATAAAAAATAAAGTTTTTTATAATCACATTTTTTATCATCGAAATTGCTTTCCTCCAAAATACAGTGTGTTTAAATTAGCAAAATGTAAAACGTGAAGACCCTGTATCTCAGAAACAAGACAATTTAAGACAAAATTTTATTCTTATAAAAGTTCTTATTTTCTTGCGTTCTATATACTTAGTGTTAAAAGAAAAACCTCAACTTAAAAAACACCCTGTATATTCACAAAAGACCAGAACATAAATTTTTAAATCTTATCATATTGCCAAGGAACAGACCCTTGAGGAGAAATAAAGTAATTTGCAATATAATCTCTAACTGTATACCCTTCATTGTTGCTCCTTAGTCCAAGAGCAGGAATATCTTCCAATGGACATTCATAAAAGGTGTCTTCAAAATTTAGTCCATCAAGTTTTCTCACATAATTGTGTAAAATACAGCATGCTTTTGTAATGGAGTCGCTAAATTCAACTTGGGTATCTAGAGGCCTGTGGAGTATACGCCACTTGTTGGCTAAAATTCCAAATGTACATTCTATCATTCTACGTGCCCTCGAAAGTCTATAATTAAAGATTCGTTGTTTTACGGTTAAATTTCTGCTTGGATATGGCCTCAAAACGAATTTTGAGAGAGCAAAAGCTTCATCTCCCACGAGCACAAACGGCATAGCTTTTCCATTTTCATCATTAGGAAGATTTTTTTCATTCGGAATATTTAATTCCTTCTTGTCAAGCAAGTGCGAAAATGCCGATTGTTTAAATATGTTGGAATCACTTGTCGATCCATAAGATCCTACTTCAACATATATAAAATTATAATTGGAATCTGCAATGCCTAGAAGAACAGTAGAAAAGAAAGATTTATAGTTAAAAAATTCGGACCCAGATTTATCAGGTCTTTTTATTCTAATATGTTTCCCGTCTACTGCTCCGATGCAATTGGGAAATTGTGTTTTCTCATTAAACTCATTGGAAACTCTTATCCAGTCATCATGATCCGGTTTTGGCATATAGAGTGGCACCAAACATTCCCAAAGTTTCTCACATGTGTCTTTTACAATTTTTCGTATCGTTGTAATTCCAAGTAAATATTCATAATGTAGTGATGCAAAGCTATTTCCCGTTGCTAAATACCTAAAAAAAAAATTGTCTAATATACATCATGTTTTATACATCATATCATATACATAATGTTTTTTTAGGAAACGAGTTACAAAAAAGATGGAAAAATCTTAGGACATGTTTTAAAAGAGAGTACGATGTTCAAAAGAATATTGCCTCTGGTTCTGGGGCTAAAAGGAGAAGGAAATATCTTTACTTTTACTACAGCTTTTATTTCTGCGGGATTCTATAGAAAGCAGAATTAGTTACAACAGTCTCGAACACGGTACTGATGATGTGGAAGATAACACAGAAACCAGAGAGGAAGAATCAGAAGCTAGTGAAGCTACGCAACTTCGTACTGGTGCCAAGACTGACCATTCTAGAAAGAAAATTTACCAAAACTCATCAGAAAACATATTATATTCCACCATTGTTTTCTCCGAACTCCACAGGTGGGGGACAGCAATGCGTGAAAAATATTCCTTCAGATGCCGACTATACAGATTCCCAACACGATTCTCAGCCACTGCCGGGGCCCTCTAATCGAATTGAAGATGGGTATTCTCCAAAGTTCATAGATGGAAGACGTCAATGGGTTGAAAATATTCCTTCTCCAGATACCGGCTACACAGTATCGCAACACCCTTCTCAGCTACTGCCGGGGTCCTCTAATCGATTTGAAGATGGGTATTCTCCAAACTTCATAGATGGAAGACGTCAATGGGTACAAAATCTTCCTTCTCCAGATACCGGCTACACAGAGTCCGAACACCATCCTCCGTCACTGCCAAGGACCTCCAACCAAACTGAAGATAGATATTAGGCAATGTAAAATGTTTCAATTTTTTTTCAATTTTTTTAATCTGTTAAACATGAATTCCATTTACGTTATGAAACCAAAATATTTTAAGTTTTTTATTATGTTTGTAAAGTTGACGTATGTATGTAGCTGTCTAAGAATAAAACAGTTATCTAATAAATATGTAATATTTATTAACCCAATATGCAATATCTCGATATGAACGACAAATAATATAAATAATACAAAATTACTCTGTATTTTGGTAGGGTATACCTCTTCTTACTACCTCCAACTGCCATGGTACCGCGCCTGTAGTGTTTAAATAATTACAGAATGTATTTCTTACACCTATAGCTACTTCACTTGAATTCCCACCCAAACGACGGAGTCCCCTTAGTGGAAGTTGCTGTGAAGTAGAGATTTGTTCTTCATATACAGGCAGGCCCGATTTATTCTCAGATTCGTCATCTCGTAAGTAATTATGTAAGATACATGCGGCCAAAATAATTTTATCAGCGTTTTCAGGATTCACTTGAGGTCTACCATACAAGATTCTGAATTTTTGAATCAGGATGCCAAATGCATTTTCAACCACACGTCGAGCCCTTGACAGTCTATAGTTAAATATTTTTTGGTTTTCATTATCTCGTGCTGTGCTTCCTGGATAAGGTCTTAATAGATTTTCTTTTAAAGGAAAAACTTCATCTCCTAATATCACGAATGGCACAATATCATCTGAATTAGGTAATGTTCTTGGTCCCGGAACATGAAGATTACTTTTTTCCAATGCTTGTCCTAGATTTGATTTTGAAAATATACCTCCATCACTCGATTTACCATAACCTCCAACATCAACAACAATGAATTTATAATTAGCGTCTACAAGTGCCATGAGAACAACAGAGAATGTCTTTTTGTAGTTGTAGAATAGAGATCCGCTATTTTTGGGAGCCTGGATTTGAACGTGCTTACCGTCAACTGCACCAATGCAGTTGGGAAACTGCCACATTGTCCAGAAGTCATCAGCTATTTTTTTCCAACGATCTTCTGTTGGCTCAGGCATTTCTGTTCTTGACAGAACTCTCCATATTGCATCACAAGTGGAAACTACAATTGATTGTACTATTGAAGGGGCAATTCTATAGCTCATTCCTAGACGGTACTGGGAAGTACCTGATGCTAAGTAACTGAAAATATAATAATTGTTTAAATACTTGTTATGTGTATTAATAATGAACAACATACCTCAAAGTTAATGCTAATCTTTCCTCTGCGGATATAGATCTTCTCCACTTTGTGTTCTGTTTTTGTATGTCTGGTTTTACAAGCTTCAGCAGATTGTCAAATTTCAAGAATGTCATGCGAAAGTATCGAACAAATTGTTCTGGATCATCTTTGAGTCAAGCAAATGCTGTGTGAAATTCTCCTTCTTCCTCCCGAGCTCTCCATAAACGATTAATCCAAATCTTTTTTTTCACTTTTTCCGTTAATACTAGATACGCTCCGCATGCTATAACTACGTCCTCCTCTCTTCGATCCATGATACAAACTAACTGTAACACGTAATAACATGAATAGTGTGAATATGCACAACACAGCACAGTCGGTGCACGGTTACGACACAGTCGACGCACAGTACCGTATGTGTGAATTGGCCTTAATGCGACCCAGAAAAGGTCGTCCAACCAGGACCGTCGTCGACCGTCCACCGTCGCCCGTCCAGCCCCGAGACACAGTCGATAGACGATGAGGTTAGTTTAGTAGGACGTTTGTCAAAATTTTTGGAAAAATGGAAAAAATATTTTATCCTGGATATCAAGTTTAAAAATTCCCTTTTTAACTAAGCCCCGACAATGCTTAAGGCCTTCCAAGAGGCAGTGGACAGACTCGGAAAAAACTGCCTTAAGGGAGTCACTTGACGAATTGTTGGCTTCTGGTGCTATTAATAAAGTAGATCATTGTAGAGGAGAATATATCTCTAGTATATTTTTAGTGCCAAAACCTGACGGTTCTAAACGTTTAATTTTAAACTTAAAGTCTCTTAATAAATTTGTCTCTTTACAACATTTTAAGCTGGAAGACCAAAGAACGGTTTCCAACATTATTCATTTTTATCAAAATTTTTTCATGTCTACTCTAGATCTTAAAAATGCTTATTATTTAATTGCCATCTATTTATGTTTAACGGTGAATTATTTGAATATGATTGTATGCCATTTGGCCTTAATTGAGCCCCATTTATATTTACTAAATTAATGAAACCTGTTCTTTCTCACCTCAGAGGAAAAGGCTTACTTTCAGTATTTTTTCTTGATGATTTTTTGCTCTTGGGTAAAACATTCAAAGACTGTCAAGAAAATGTTTTAAAAACTGTCAATTCTCTTGAACATTTGGGTTTTGTTATTAATTATAATAAAATCCAATTAACCCCTTCTCAGGCATGTCGTTATCTGGGGTTTAATTATAATTCACTAAATATGACATTGTGTATACCAGATGACAAAAAGCCTCATCTTTTAAAATGTGTTAAATTTTTGCTAAGGTCCAAAACTTATAAAATTCGCACTTTTGTTCAAATTATTGGTAAATTAGTATCTGTATGTCCAGCTGTTCGTTTTGGCTGGATGTATACCAAGCTCCTAGAGCGAGAAAAGTTTTTAGCACTAAGGCGAGCAGATGGTAATTATGATATAGTCATAAATATATCCGCAGTGATTCATGAAGATTTAAAATGGTGGTTAACACATTTAGAAAACAGTTATTCTGTCAAATTAATTTTTTTCCATCTAGAAATTTTTTCAGATGCTTGTTTAACAGGTTGGGGCATTCACTATAACAATATAAAATCACATGGTTTCTGGTCATTAGAAGAAAAGAAAGAGCACATAATTTTTTTAGAATTGAAGGTTGCATTTTTTGGTCTCAAATGCTGTGCTAGTAATCATAATAATAAAAAACATTCTTCTGCGTATCGATAATACAACGGCCATTGCCTACATTAATCGAATGGGGGGGATTCAGTACCCTAAATTAAATTCCCTCTGTCGGGAAATTTTGCAATGGTGTGAAGAGAGGAATCTTGCTATCCATGCTTCTTACATCAATACTAAGGAGAATGTGATTGCAGATTCAGAATCTCGAAGGTTAGATTTCGAAACAGAATGGGAATTGAACGATAAATTTTACAAACAGGTAATTCTAAAATTTGGGCGACCAGACATAGACTTGTTTGCAACTCGCATCAATTCCAAATGTTCCCTGTTTGTTTCTTGGCACCCAGACCCTCATGCATTTGAGGTAGATGCCTTTACTCTTGACTGGAAAGATTTTAAATTTTATGCTTTCCCGCCATTTTCTTTAATTCTTAAAGTTTTGCAGAAAATTATTAAAGATAAAGCAGAGGGTATTGTAATTGTACCTTATTGGCCCACCCAGCCTTGGTACCCCGTTTTTATATCTCTTCTAAAGATACCTCCTGTTTATTTAAAACCTAACGAAGAATTACTTTTATGTTTTGATAGGTCTCGGTCGCACCCTCTTTGGAGGCAACAGGATACTTGTCCAGCAGGCCTTAGAAAAGAGGGGGACACCAAAGGCCGCGGTGGATGTTTGCCTGGCATCAATTACTTCTTCCACCATGAAACAGTATGACTCGGGCCTTAAACAATGGTACCCGTTCTGTCATTCCAGAAACAAGAACTGTTTTTCTGCCTCAACTGAAGTCTTTACAATTTTTGCAAGAGCAATACAGCAGGGGCTGTTCATAATGGAACACTAAATTCCTATCGTTTTGCTATAGCCCAAATTTAAGGACCCTCTTTAGCTGAAGACTTCCGTGTAAAAAGGTTTTTTAAAGGTGTCTTTCATTTAAGACCCAGTTTACCTAAATATGTTAATACTTGGGATCCTTTGCAGGTTTTAAATTATCTAAGTCTTTAATAAATTAAGTTGTTTCTATGGAACTAATATCAAGTAAATTGGCCATGTTGTTGGCCCTCACTTCTGGCCAGAGAATTCAGACCCTCTCAGTAATAGAATGTCAAGATATAAAATCTTCCTCCCAGGGGGTCAAATATTCATTCGTAACCGAATAAAAACTTCTGGGCCAAGTAGAAAATAACCCACCATTTCTTTACCTTTTTATGAACAAGATAAGACCATTTGCGTAGCTACCAATTTATTATTTTATTTGAACAAAACAGAATCCATGCGAAATTCAGATTGCAATAGACTTTTCATAACCTTTAAAAGACCCTATCACAATGCGTCATCACAAACAATTTCTCGATGGATCCAGAATGTTATGGTTAAGTCAAGCATTAATATCTCAGAATACGGGTCCCATTCTACGAGACACGCATCTACATCTCTAGCAGATCGTAGAGGTGTTTCGATGAATGTTATTAGGTCAGCAGCAGGCTGAACCGATCACTCAAAAACATTTGCTAACTTTTATAAGAGACCCGTATTCTTATGCAAGGGCTATATTAGATTAATTAAAGTAACCTTGTTATTTAAATATAATATTTGAATACAAATTGTGTTAGTGTATAGAATATATAGTAAAAAGTTAGTGTATAGAATATATTTCTATATTTTGTATATATTTTTTGATTACTTGTTTTTTGTTTTGTTTGGATTAATTTATTTTGTTACCATTTAGTCATTAGCTAAAAATATAACAGCTGATAGATTTTGAAAATTTTTTATTTTTGTTTTTTGTTTAGAGTAGAGTCTCATTTGCAGTGTAAAGTCTCTACTTAAACTTTAGGGTTATACTTAGTTTATTCAACAATTATGCCTTATTAAAAAGTTTTTTGCCACTAGATTGTTTGTTTTTATTTCTAATTTTGTAATAAAAGATTCCTGTGTTAGTCTACAGATGCACAAATTCTTTAAACATCTACATTGTTGTCTTATTTACAGAACGAGGACGTAATATAATTAATTACTAAATCAAACGAACGTACCTGTAATGAAGTTCGATTGTAATTATATAAGTCCTCGTGAAGTAAATAAGTCCCACCCTCCCTGTCTTTAAGTGTAGGTACCCCTTTTTTGTGACAGTGCAGACTAACTAGTCTTTAATGGTTATTTTTCATGCATCCGTCATACGATGGTCCGATGATCCGACGGAACTCTGATTGGTTAGACAATTTTCGCGCCAACTTCCATACGAAAATTTTAAGAAATCTTCCGTCATCGGATGAAGTTGAAATAAATTTAACTTTTTATACAATATCGGACTTATTTGACAACTATGACTTATGACATAACATTTTGTTTACGTTTTTTGTTTGTTGTCATTATATATTATAAAATTGGTAAATTTCTTCTAGTTTTTATTATTTTTCAAAGGATTTTTTGTTGGTGTTTTTTCACAAATCAGTAGGATAATATAATATGGATCGTTATATTATCCTAAAGGATATAAACAATGTTACTATGGACCATTTCTAAAAATTATTACATTATTAGGTACAAAATGAAAGGGTTTTGGCTATAGAGACGCAGCGACGCCGAAAAAATGTATTGCTTTTATCTCTTTTTTTATTGTATACCAAAAATGATTCTAGAAAATATACCCCAAAACGATTTTGGATCAGAGATATTTTCAGGAAACGAAAAGAACAAGGTGTCTACCATCAATTACTTAATGAAATGAGACATTCTTACACAGAAAAATATTTTAATTATTTGAGAATGACATGTGACACTTTTAATACCCTATTAAATATTGTTCTGGACCAATTTTCTGGACCAATCTTTCTTTTCCTGCTCTTTTTCTGAATATCATCTGGTTTCACATTTTCTTCTTCAGAGGAAGAGTCAGAAACTGAGGATGCACTGCAAGTACTACAACTCGAAGATGATGAAGATGACTGGTTAACATAATCTGTATCTTTAACTGAGTCGTCGGAATCTTCAATATATTCAAGTAACTCTTGTTGTCGACTTGTACTTGGACCTTCATACTGGCTTGCATTTTTATTAATGATGTTACTTGTTACTTACCATTCTCCTTTGTCTTCCATTCTAAAATGTCAGTACCTGGCGTATTAGTAACATCTTTTCATGCAGGATCAATAGCAGGGGTATTAACAGAAGTAGGAACATCGGTACTGCACTCGCCTGTAATTTTGAATGTGTTTAGAAAAGCGCCAATTTAGTTTTTAATAAATTTAAATAATTTTTTTGGATGTGTTATTGGTTTGTAAGTAATTTTTCAGAAGTCGAATTTAAATTGTTTCGATATTCAAATTTACTATTTTATTTAATATAATAAAAGTAATATACATTTTTTATAATTATTACCTCGGAGATTATTAACTTTATCCCGGACCAATGATAACTCTCCTCAGTGGCGGCTTTTGGGGTAGAGCCACAGTGCCATGGCTCTACCTAATAAACGTTGAAAATAAAAAAAAATAATTTATTTTTTAAATTTTACTTCAGTCCAAAAAAATATCTGTATATTAATATTTAATACCAATTATAAAATTAAAATACTGGAACGCAGCCAGTGCAAGATTCCGCAAATTTCGCTAATGCGGAATCGAAGACGTAGTTATCGCGTCAGGCCCCGTATCGATGCATGTTACATCGAATAATCACAGCAAATGTCCTTGAAACAACGTGGTAAAGCTACGGCAAATTAAATAATTTTGGGCCAGGCTCCAAACCAATGGAATCTTTTCTAGCAAAACGTGCGTGATATTGTTTGTTTTGATTATTCATCGGGCGTTCGCGGTTCCGTAGAGATCTTTTATTTTATTTGGCTGGCGTTTTCGGCTTTGTTGGTGTTTTTTATTTTTATTAAATATTAAAAACAATGAATAAAATTATTTTTTTAAAAGCAAATCCATTTCCAAATTAGATCAAGGTTTGGCCCTACCTCCCTGAACTGTCACGAGCCGCCACTGACTCTCCTATGTCTTCTCCGTGAGTAATCATGCTCACCATCCGTAATGTCCGATTGGAGAACATGTTTTATTTTTGGACAGCCTGTTATTAGCCGAAAAATCTAAATAAGAAAAGCAACATTAAAATTTTTAACTTGGTGTAAAATGGGTACAAAAAAATAATAATAAAATCAGTAAAAGTAAAAATAAGTCGCATTTAAATATCAACTCTGAATTCAATTTAAAGAAACAGTGTCACATCACTAAATATGACGGTTAATATTAATTACTACGTACAGACTTTAAATAAGACAATGACCTAACATGAAATGTGACTGTTTTTATCAAAATTGTTAAAAAAAATCTCCTGAAAATTAAAAGAAATAGCGACATAACTCTAAGAGCTAAAACACACGGAGCTGTTTGAGAGCGGTGTGGGCCGAGTCGGCCGCTAGCGCTGGTCTCGCGCGTGTTGTGAACAAAAAAAATCAGTTCGCTGTTGTCAGATGTATAGCGAAGACATTCGAAATGAGTTCATCCGACAGTAATAGTAGTGATGAAGAGTTTCTTTTTTTATTAACTGCAAATGTATTATCACAAACAATTAAAAAGAAAAGAAAGCGGCGGTTTTGGATACACCCTATAATAAGGGAAAGGACACATATTCCAAATCGCGGGTCTTAACTGTATCTCATTAATGAGTTTCTCGGTATCGAGCATGGATAATTCCATTTTTACTAATAATTAACTTACACACTGACAACACTGCCTTTTCAAACAGCTCGAAAAACGCTCTGCGTGTGTTTCGCAGCACTGAATACCCATAAATGATCCGCCGACTGAAGTAATAAAAACGCGTTCGGCACATGGTTGATGCGAGGGTACGCGCTGCCGCCGACTCTGAAAGTTTCTCGTGTGTCTTGAAACACACAAAGCCCATAAACGATGCTCCGAGTCGGCTGCCGACTCGGCATAAAACGCTCCCAAACAGCTCCGTGTGTTTTAGCTCTAAATGTGCCAATACTGTCCTAATTTCATAATAAATTTTAACTTACCGTTAGAGCTAAAACACACGGAGCTGTTTGGGAGCGTTTTATGCCGAGTCGGCCGCCGATCGGCAGCCGACTGCTTCGAAACACACGGAGCTATTTGTGAGCGGTGTAGGCCAAGTCGGCCGCTAGCGCTGGTCTCGCGCGTGTTGTGAACAAAAAAAATCAGTTCGCTGTTGTCAGATGTATAGCGAAGACATTCGAAATGAGTTCATCCGACAGTAATAGTAGTGATGAAGAGTTTCTTTTTTTATTAACTGCAAATGTATTATCACAAACATTTAAAAAGAAAAGAAAGCGGCGGTTTTGGATACACCCTATAATAAGGGAAAGGACACATATTCCAAATCGCGGGTCTTAACTGTATTGAGAGTTTCTCGTGTGTTTTGAAACACACAAAGCCCATAAACGATGCTCCGAGTCATCGGACCTGCGGATCGGCAGCCGACTCGGCACAAAACGCTCCCAAACAGCTCCGTGTGTTTTAGCTCTTAAAGCACCTTTTGAAATATGACACTGACACTGTTACCCACAGAACACAAATATATAGAGAAGTGGTGGTTGCATACAAACTGATAGAAATTCTTCTGACAAATCAGCTAGCGTCCTCTCGCTTGGCAACGGAAACTGTAGTAACTAACTTGACAGTTTGACGTGCCTAATTGGACCAATCACAATGGTAGAAACGCGTGGCCAAATTAAGGCGGGAAATCAAATTTCATTTAATCTGACAATCTTATCATTTAATCCTAATATCTAAAGCAAACGCCTACTCAAAAAGGTTACTTATAGAGAAAAGGGCCTTTTTGATTAGGTGTTAGCATCAGATATTGATCTGAACAAAAATAAAAGTTTTCAGCTTTATTTTACATATCTAAATGAGTTAATTTACTGCAATAATGTACGACAGTGTACTAACAATAGTGTACGACATATCACTAATTGGACAAATGGAAATAAAACAAGTAGACGCTTCGCGTCTACTTTGGTCCGTGGGGATCAGTAGAAATTTTAAAAATTTTTGTCAGTACTACAAAAAAAAATCTCCACAATTATCCAAGGAGTGCCCTAAACACGCAGTGGGGAAGAGACCTGCTGTATCCTCATAAGGCTCTGAGTTCAACATTAGTCTCGGCATGGTGCTCTACCCAACTTTTTCTGTTTTTAGTACTTCGAAAATATTAACATCTATAGTAAATATCGAGAGACAAGGGAAGGTCTCATTATCTATTATAATCAGTAATAAATTTCATTGAAATATTACTTACCTATTTCTGGGTATCATGCTTCAGAGAACCATGATGTGTTACAATACGCTCCGCTCTCAAGTAACTCGTATAAATATAACCAATATTCAATTATGATACATTCTTATTTTATTATAATGCGCCATCTATGGTAAATACGCTAAAACAGAGTCCTCAATTATAATACACTGTTATACTGACGAACGTTATGGCCTATTCGCCATAGTATGCAGATAATTTCATTTACGTTTTTAAATTATGCTCCAAATTCAAAATGTATTTTTTTACCTTAAAGGCCATTCAAAATTAAGTAAAAAAGTTTCATAAATAAATTTTCCACGATTTATCCGTGCCACAAGATAAAGGAAAAAGAGGGTCCCATTTATTAGGTTATTGGAATAAGACAACCGTGTTTTTATGTCGATTTTTTTTATTTTTCAAATTTATTTTTGAAAGCTTATAGTAATAAGATATAAAAAGAATTGACATGAGGAGAATAAGGAATAAAAGAAACCAAAAACGAAATGAATCGAAACTATAGAAGCCGAGATATAAGTAAAAATGTGGGAAAAACAAAAGAAAACTGGTTTTTTCCACTGTACCATTTTTCTTTCCTAAAATGATTATTGGCAAATTTTGAAGTAAGTCCTAAACTAACAATTTCCAGTAAAAAAACCCATTAAAAAAATAATTTTTTTTTGGTCGAAAATCGAAAGGGGTATGTACAGTGGCGGCCAGCAAATTAAAAACGATACAATTTTTAATATTTTATGCTAAAATCATACGGTATATTTTCTATTTGCACATAAATGTTTTTATCACTTCATGTTAAGCTTGCACATGCATAAATATTTGGATTTGAAACAGGTTTGGAATCTGATATTTTAACAATTTAGAAATACCTTGGACAGCTAAATAAAAACGATTCATCTTTTGTTTTTTTTTATCAATTTTTGTCGAATATGAATGTGTAGCATTTATTTATCATTTAGTTGGTGTCTCACTTAAGTAATACAAGGTCAATATAAAACAAACGTTATGGGTAAAAAAAAGAGTTGTGACCCTGAAAAAAGACAAGTAATTTTAAATTTGATTCAAGAAGGGCATTCATACAGTAAAGTTGCAGCAATGCTAAAATGTTCCAAATTTATGGTTCATAATGCTATTAAACATTATAAAACTCACGGCACGGTTAGAAATGTACCTAGGAAGAAAACGCATAGAATAACAACCGCAAGAGAGGATAAAATTATGGTACGTTTAGCAAAAAAGTCGCCCCATTTAACAGCAGTAGATATCAGACGTGAAATGTATGCACAAAACGATCCGAAGCCATCAGTAAGAACAATTCGCCGCCGACTTAATGAGTTTCAACTATTTGGAAGAGTTTCCCGAAAGAAGCCACTTGTCTCAAAGAAGAATCGTAAACTCCGATTGCAGTTCGCACGCGATCATTTGAGTTGGACCCTTACCCAATGGAAAAATATACTTTGGTCGGATGAAACAAAACTTAATCGCATCGGATCGGATGGTCGTACTTACGTACGAAGACTACCTGGTGAGGAATTAAATCCAAGATTCACAAAATTAACTGTTAAACATGGAGGTGGTTCAATCATGATGTGGGGCTGCATGTCATGGCCCCAAGCATACAGCACGTTCAGTAAAAAGGTGGTTTGAACAAAACGTCGTTGATGTAATTGAATGGCCCTCGTGTAGTCCAGACCTCAACCCGATAGAGAATCTGTGGAATGATCTTAAAAGAATAATTCAGCCAAAGCAATTTAAAAACATGGACGAACTAGTGAAAGGTGTTCAAGAAGCTTGGTATTCCATCCCAATCACTCGCTGTCAAACTTTAATAGAATCTATGCAAAGAAGATGTCTAGCAATAAAAGAAGCTAAAGGATATCCTACCAAATACTGATTTTTTTTGGTGTAGAATTAAAATATTGAATTCGTTTTTAATTTGTTGTCCATTAATTTTGTAAACATTTTTTTTTCCTAGATTTTTGAATAGATTACTATTGATTTATGGTAGAATGTGTTTACTATGTCTAACCCTTATAAATAAATATCATTCGTAAAACTGCATAAAATGGTTTTCCAAAAAAATTAAATTTTGTGTCGTTTTTAATTAGCTGGCCGCCACTGTATACCCAAGAAAAATTTCAAAAAAATGATTTTTATTTTTTTCTAAATTTAAGTCTGAGAACTTTTTGCTTCCAACAAAAGTTCTTAGAAATATTTCGAGGTATCCGTTTGTCAAAACGAATCGGTTCTAACTATAATAGAATCGGAGAAAACTGAACAAAACTATAAAACATAAATATTGAATTATCATGAGCCCTATAGAAAAATTTCAATTTTTTATTTTTCTATCCTGTACTACTTCAGAGTACCTTTAAAAAAGATTATTACCGATTTGACTCTAAAACGAAGGAAACCCTATTTCTTTGCAATTTTCGATTTTCGAACAAAATCCGGCGTCAAAATGACCATTTTTTCAAAATATGCTCCGAATTCAAAATTTGTTTTTTCTGGTTAAAGACCATTCAAAAACTAGTAAAAAAGCTTTATGACAAATTTTTCCACGATTTCCACGAGTGTCACAATCTAAAGAGAAAGATCAGGTCCCATAAGAAGCAATGTATTAGGATAGGAAAAAGTGGTTTGTTTCTTGTTTTTTTTTTTTTTAATTTTTATTTTAAAAGGCAATTATAATAAAATAAAAAAAAATTAAAGGAAAAAAACGAATAAAAAAATGTATTAACTTATTGAATTGAAGCTATAAAAGCCGTGATATCAGTAATATAGTAAAATAATACAAAAAATACACCTTTTTTTGACACCGCATCAATGACTTTTTTTTCTAAATTGATACACTATTAATATAAATTTATTACCAATTTAGCAACCCCCACTAAAAGAACCCTAACTAAAATAAAACTATTATTACTACATTATTTTTTTCCAGGTATTTATACCTTGTCATAACTTTTATGCTGCTTTTACTATTATTATAAATATTATCTTTCTTGTAAATGTTCTTAAACCTTAAAACACCCTGTAGATTAATATTACTATTATTATAAATTATATTTTACTTATTTATGCCCTCAACCTTAAAACCCCCCGTATAATTCTATTTATATACTATTATTATACTCATAAATGTTCCATAATATCAATACCCTCTGTATATTTCAAATATATATTTATTAATATTTATATTCGTTTTATTTGTCCTAGTAATTTATCAAGAAACCGCGTAAAATTGTCCCCATAATACTAATAATATTCATTAATAAAATAACTCATGACGTCACGAGACGAACACCACGCGTTTATAATTATTTCCAGACATCCTCCATCCTTCTCTCAAACCGCTTTTCCTACTCTAACTCGTAGCGCAAACGGGCCGAATTTGCCGCCACAATACCGAAAACCCCGCGGTTACGTCATCTGGCCATGTGCGACTCGATAGTGACGTCGTCCGTATGCTTTTACATTGGGTCAATTGGGTGCTGGACCGCCAACTTTATTGTACCATGAGCTGGCTCCCTGTGTGTCCAGGGTATGACTGGTTGATTGGAACGGCTTATTTTTTGGGGCTTTTCTTAAATAACAGCTCGTTGCGGAAAAACGGTAACATTTGAAGAAAAACGGTTTTCAGTGGATTATAGCCAGATAGTGTCCGGTGATTTCAGAAAAAAAAATGGTTTTCTTAGGTATCATAGGTATGCCGGTATTAAGCGTCAAAGTTAAAAAAAGGTGTAGAGCAAAAACTGCTCTACGTAGAAGGTTGTAGACTATGTCGAAAAATAGCTTTTAAAAAGTTCTTAAAACGCTAAAAGTTTGAAATCTTTAGGTACCGCCATTAAAGAGTTATTAAGAAAAATAGAAAAAATCGGTCAAAAAAAGGCTCAAAAAGGGGTTCACATTTGTTACCACAGCTCACCCTGTATAATACCTAGGGACATGATTAATACTTCTATTTAATCCTAAAGGATTAAACTTTTAAACATTGTAAACAAAAAAAATTAAAAAAATTTTTTTGTAGTAGAAAAAAAATCATATCTCAAAAAATTCACTTTTTTTTTTCGAAAAAAAAATGTTTACGTTTGAGCTCGTTTATCTCGGAAGGAGTTTGTTTTTGAAAAACATAGTTTTAACAAAAAAGAAAGCTACATTTACGTAGAAAAGGGCTGTTTTGTCCGCATTATCAGGAACGTTACCGTTTAGGCCCCACAACCGTTTAAGTCCGCGAGGTACCGCGCAAGAAGTTCAAAATTCATTAATTTCAACTTTATTGTACCATGAGCTGGCTCCCTGTGTGTCCAGGGTATGACTGGTTGATTGGAACGGCTTATTTTTTGGGGCTTTTCTTAAATAACAGCTCGTTGCGGAAAAACGGTAACATTTGAAGAAAAACGGTTTTCAGTGGATTATAGCCAGATAGTGTCCGGTGATTTCAGAAAAAAAATGGTTTTCTTAGGTATCATAGGTATGCCGGTATTAAGCGTCAAAGTTAAAAAAAGGTGTAGAGCAAAAACTGCTCTACGTAGAAGGTTGTAGACTATGTCGAAAAATAGCTTTTAAAAAGTTCTTAAAACGCTGAAAGTTTGAAATCTTTAGGTACCGCCATTAAAGAGTTATTAAGAAAAATAGAAAAAAATCGGTCAAAAAAAGGCTCAAAAAGGGGTTCACATTTGTTACCACAGCTCACCCTGTATAATACCTAGGGACATGATTAATACTTCTATTTAATCCTAAAGGATTAAACTTTTAAACAGTGTAAACAAAAAAAATTAAAAAAATTTTTTTGTAGTAGAAAAAAAATCATATCTCAAAAAATTCACTTTTTTTTTTCGAAAAAAAAATGTTTACGTTTGAGCTCGTTTATCTCGGAAGGAGTTTGTTTTTGAAAAAAATAGTTTTAACAAAAAAGAAAGCTACATTTACGTAGAAAAGGGCTGTTTTGTCCGCATTATCGGGAACGTTACCGTTTAGGCCCCACAACCGTTAAGTCCGCGAGGTACCGCGCAAAAAGTTCAAAATTCATTCACAGAAAAATCCGACTTCTAAGGGGTTTATCTTACGAAGCGCCCTTTGGGAGTTGCTTTGCATAAAGGGCTTTGACGTCAATGAGTTTCAGAAAATTCGGCTCAGTCAGTTTTTCACAAGTTGCTGCACCGACTGTTTTCGCGAAAAAAGCAGTTTTTTGCCACGCCAAAAAAAATTTACGTCATCACGTAGCTTTAACCTTCCCACATAAAACGGTGAAAACCAGAAAAAAAAATTCGCCATAGAAGCAAAGTTATTAACGTTTATGTGACGCGAGTCCTAAATCTGTCAATTCTTCACGAGCACATATAAGAGCTTCGCTCTTAACAATGTTTTTCTTTAATACATTTATTATTTAATTTTCCTAAAAAAAATTACTTAAATTAATATACATTATACATAATATAATAATTTATTATAACAGACATTATAAAAATTATAATTAATCTAAAAATGTTTTAAAGTATTTTGTTAGCACTGAACTACCCTAATTTTAAACAGATTAGAAAAGGTTGTCAACATTTTTGGGCCATTTTCTCATCGTACATCTAAAGGCATTCCCATTAGATTAATAATATCCTCATTTTATTAACACATAGATTCAATAGAGGATGAATTATCCGTCTTTAATATGTACTTGTATCTGTTTGCTAAAGAAAAATTAAACAGAATTTAAAATTATTTAAATTATAATTTAAATATTAATTTTTAAAATTAATTAAAAATTCTACAGGGTGTCCCAAAAGTGATGGATCAAACTCAAACAGAGGATAGAGGGAGTCATGTTCAATCAAAATCACCCCCTATGTTGTTATGCAATTGTGAATAGTTTAAAAGTTATAGCCATTTTTATGTATTTTTTAAATTCAAGCACACTGTCAAATAAAAGCTTATAAAAAAATTATACAGTGGATTAAACAACGCGTTTTTTTGTTTGTTTTTACCTAGAAGTGATGTACCTTTCTAATAAAAATATTTTTTTAAATATTACTTTTCGAAAAAAAAAGAGATTTTTTTAAAAAAAATTTCTTTTTGGACTTTTTACAACTTTAAAAATAAGTACCCTTAACTTTGATGCCATTTTTTTCTCAAAAATGTAAGACCCTGTAGCTTAAAAACTTCTACATTTCATACCGATTCCAGCAAGACATGACTTAAATCTCGTACATTATTTCTTATTGGCTAATTAAATTTTGAGTTTTTCAAAAAAGAGGCAAAAAAGAATTTTATGGCAAAATCAATATTTACCAATTTTTTAAAATAAATAATTGTGTTTTGTTGGGTTGGTGGATTGCAATAAGGTACAAAAAACATTAGAAAATGGTTTATTGTTTTACATGATAGTTTTGCTATCATTTACAATAAGTGTTCAAAATGTCTGCCGCGAAATCTAATGCATAACCTACATCGACGTATAAAATTTCTCTTAATCATTCTGAATGAACGTTTATTTTGGGTAATTAATCTAGTTGCTGTAATTATTTGGTGGCGTAGCTCTTCCTCATTACGATTTTCCCTGGCGTATACCAACTCCTTAAAGTACCCCCATAGAAAAAAAAAATTGGATTGAGGTCGGGGGAGCGCGGTGGTCAACGAATTGTACCTCCCCGTCCAATCCAATGACCAAGGTAGGCCTCATTTAAAAACTGTCTCACCTGAAGGCTGTAATGGGCGGGCGCTCCATCGTGCTGCAGCCACATTGATTGACGAATATTTAATGGAATATCCTGAAGTAAAACAGGTAAGTTTTCTTCCAAAAATCTCCTATAGATTTCACCATTTAATCTGGCTGGTAGTTCAAACGGCCCAATTAATGAACCGTTAAGAATGCCACTCTACATGTTCACACTAAATTGATGTTGAAAGCGGTCATTTCTAACAATTCTGGGGTTAAAATATGCCCAGTGGTGTAAATTGTGAATATTAAATATTCCCGCCCTCTGAAAACTAGATTCGTCTGACCATAAAATGTTGTTAAAAAATTGAGAGCCATCTCATCAAAAATGATACTGCATTGCTTCTCGGACTCTTTCATATTTTCAACTTTTGCTGACAGAGAGTCAAAAATTGCATGGTTTATACCTGCAGCAAAAGGAATTTTCGTCAGAAGGCTCGTAAGGGTCTATCTTGATGAAGCAGCAAACAATTTTCTAATCAATTTATATCCTTTTGGACTCTGTTTCATAATGGATAGAAACAAAATTTTTTCGTCCAAAGTGTAACGTCTTCCCTTTGGTCTTACACCTTGACATCTTAGCTGTGACATTAATAGGGTGAAACTTGGCCCTTTTAGCTTTGACCTCATGACCTCAATACTGTAAGATATTTGCTCCATTTTCTTTATTTTTTGCTTCAGGTTAATATGGCTAAAGTTAATTTTTTTCACCACCTTTCTTAAGTCCTTGGCAAATGTGTAAAAGGTTCTGTCCTTAGGGGAGAGTAAAAATACAACAAGTATAAAATACAACTTACTTGACAACTTGGCAGGACAACTCGTACACACCCTAGAGATTGGCCTCCTTATAGTGGGTGTTAGAGGTGACATGGCAATACATGAATTTGACGCAACAGGTACTGGCACTTCCACTACCATACCCTGCGATCTCCTATTGCAAAAAATGTTCGATATAATATTTAATTCCAAGCTCTTAGATGGCGCTATGCACAACACAAAATTTTCACGGACATGACCGACGAACAACGAATGAATTGATTCGAATAAATAATTTTATGCTTTCCGGCCCGTCGCCATTTTCGTTTTGTTGTTGCTTTGCCGTATGCCGGTGATTTCGTATTAGCGTTTTTTTTTTGGTGTTTTGTGTGTTTCGAGGACTTATTATAAACTTTATTAGTGTTATTTGTGTTCATATTTTGAAATCTAAGGGTAAGTAGTACATGGCACTGTTATTTTTACCATTTTATTTACTTTATGCCCCCTAAGTACCTAGTTGTATTCTGGATAATTTTTCAATGTATTTTATTTATTTATTGAACTCTTTCAAACACCGGACTAAATTTCTGTATAAAATAGGAAAACAGAACAAAAAAGCAAAAGATCCATATATAATAAAACAAGAACATAAGAAAACAGCCTTATTTTTTTTATATTAAAGTGTAAAAATATGGCAAAAAAGAACAAGTGCTTACTTTTATAACTATGAATAAAGATTATGGAATGATAGGTATATACAGAGACAACCTTCAAGACAAGGGTGTCTCTGGTATATAGAGCTTCTACCCATCATTTCTTTTTCACAAAGCAACATAAATTTGGTACCTATATAGTTAAAGTAGCCGGTGGCCCTCATAGATATTGTATTTTAGCCACCCATCAAACGACCTGCTTATATGAATTTGTTAAGGGAAATTTACATAGGATGCAATGCATGCAATGATATCATGCCATCTTTGCATGCAGCCAAATAAAAATCAATTGCATGCCATGAATATTTTGTTGGCATTTACGCCAAATGCAAGGATTTAGGGATAAACACTCTTTATTACCAACAGCATTTAAACAGCTGATTTATTTACAACAATCCAAAAACTACACAATATATCCATAGAACATTATTTGCAATATACCCAACCAGGCTAGCCCACCATGAACAATTGTTTTAATAGGTAAAAAGTACAGGTAAACACCATAAACTATTTTTTTAGAGGTAAAAAAAAGGTTGTAACAGGTGAAAAGTTTCATATTTATGGCATTTACCAGCAACTCCATAAATGTAAATGGAAATAATTTTGCTGCTGATAGTTAATGTCCATCCTTGCCAGAAAAAAAAAATTGCATGACATGGGATAATCAACATTGCATACTATGTAAACTCATTTGCAAATAATTATAATTTCCCAATGTCTTAATTAGTAATGTACATATTATGTGTTTTCCTGTAGATATTTTTTTGTTTACCTGGTTGTGGTGAACATACAAGTTCAGAGACAATAATTATTAACGACTGATCTTATTAATTATTATTAAAATCTTATTTGAGACTTTCTTTTATTTGAACATTTATTTTGTTGCCTTTATAAAAAATTGTCTTCTGACCTTCCTTTTCTAAAGGGTTTTTCAAATAAGGCGGGCCGATGTTGACTGTTTGTGGCGGCCATGTTGTTTTGGTGGCATCTGTCAAATCTGTTGTTTATTATTCAGTTACTGATGCCAAATCATCATGACAAGTTACACGATTGAGCAGCACGTCCAAATGATAAAAGTTTATTATCAAAACGAGTGTTCATTAGTGCAAACATTGCGTGCCTTGCGTCCAGTATACGGTACGCGCGGTGGCCTTTCAAAGTCAACTCTTCAACGTTTGGTGGCCAAATTTGAGATGACTGGTTCGCTAAACAATCAACCAACTTCCATACGTCAAAGGAACGCCAGATCAGTCCAGAACATCGCCGCTGTCCGTGAAAGTGTTCAGGAGAACCCGAGGCAGTCGATTCCTCGCCTTGCACAAGAACTTGGCCTTTCGCAGACTTCAACTTGGCGAATTTTGCGTCGGGACTTGGGCCTGCACCCATACAAGATCCAACTGACCCAGGAGCTTAAAGTTAATGACCATAGAGAACGCCGTTTGTTCGCTGACTAAGCTTCAGAATGTTTGGAAGTTGACCCTAATTTTGGCCGAAAAATCATCTTTAGTGACGAGGCACATTTTTGGATGAATGGCTTCGTTAACAAACAAAATTGCCGTATATGGGACGACACCAACCCATGCGAGATTCACCAGGTGGCAATGCATCCACAAAAAGTTACGGTTTGGTGCGGATTTTGGGCCGGCGGCGTCATTGGTCCGTACTTCTTTCAAAACAATGTCGGTGAGGCCATCACTGTCAACGGGGAGCGGTACCGATCAATGATAACCAATTTCTTTTGGCCCGAATTGAACATTATGGACATAGACGACATGTGGTTCCAGGAGGACGGCGCTACGTGCCACACAGTGAACGACACGATGGACATTCTGCGTCAACGATTTGAGGGCAGGGTTATCTCTCGGAGAGGTGACGTAAATTGGCCACCAAGGTCTTGCGATTTGACCCCGCTAGACTTTTTCTTGTGGGGTTTTCTAAAGTCCCAGGTCTATGCCAATAAGCCGCAATGATGCGATGCCCTGAAAGTCAACATAACCCAGGCCATCGCTCAAATTCAGCCGGATCTATGCAGCAGAGTAATTGAAAATTGGACCACTCGAATCCAAGCCACCGTGAGAAGCCGCGGCGGACATTTGAATGATGTCATATTCCATACATAATGGCATAAGTTGGCCTTTCAAATAAAAAAATAATTTTGTTAATATCTCAGATACAGCTTGTTTTATTCCATATTGGAAAACCCTTTACAACCACTAACGAAATACATACACTTTATTTTTACACAGGGCGTTCCACAGGGCTCTGTTCTTGGGCTGTTACTTTTCTTATTATATGTGAAAGATCTCCCACAAATTTCAATAAAGAGCCATTTTGCAGAGTATTTTGCTATGTTTGCGAATGATACAATGATTTTATTATGGCATGATGTGAACCTGGCAAGATTAAGCCATATATTTAATGTTATTATATATATAAGTGTTAATAATCTGCTGAAGGTAAAGAATTGGTGTAATGCAAACGTACTTTGTTTTAACACACTGAAAAGTACATTTTATACGTTAAATGTCACATCAATAATCGTCAATAATGTATGTTTAGATTCTTTAACTCTACTTGCATCAGGTTTTAACAAGTTTTTGGGTTTAAACATTGATAGTGCCTTGCATTTGTAAAATGGTTTCTTCTAGCAGATGTTATGCCCTTAAAGTTATCCAACATAATTTAAGATTTGTTATGGCAAGAAATACTTAATACGCTTTTATTGAACCTCATCTTTGATATGGCATTCTATTTTGGGGAAGGTGCCCTCGCAGTACTTATTTAACACAGACTTCCTAATGCAAGAAAGAGCAATTCAATCTTTCTTGGTGCAGGAACTAGATTCTTGTCGGCCATTGTTTGTTATAGCAGGATTTTGACCCTTTGCTCCTTGTTTATCTTTTAAGAAATATATAAATAATATATTTCTATTTAAGAAATATAGTTATGAAATTGGTATTACAGGACCCTATCCAACCCGACATCCCTTTTCTATTAGGCTCCCTTTATCCCTCTTTGAACCAGCAAAAAACCTTTTGTTTATGAATGATGGGAGAAACTGTTTAACTATTTGCCAACTCAGGTTAAGAAAATAAACTGCCCAAAAAAGTTTTTTGGAGTACGGTGAAGGGAATATTACTTGGAATATTAGCACCTATAAGAATTTATACCTTGCAAGAGTTTTTAACTGAAATCTTTGTGATAATCTTTACATACTGTGTCAAGTTTATTTTTGAATATGTAACTTATATGGTTATATTTTATCTTATTCATGCAGTCATCTCATTCATCATTCATAGTGACAGTATTTTCATGAATATTATATTACTATGTGTACTGCATTTGTTCCCATTGGTGTTTATTTAACAAACCTAATTTATAAAGGCAGAAAAACAGTATGCCATCAAAAACATCCTGTAAAAGAAACCAAGTCTCTAAGCTCAGTTTTTCTACCATAAAAAGTTGTGAGATCCATGTAATACCAAGTCGGTTAATTTCTTTAGTCCCTACTTAAGACACCTTCTGTCTTAAGTTATTACGTAAGTTATTATCATATATCAATATTAAAAATCTTGTATGTTTTAAGTAAATAGATCAACTTGGCCTTGGACTTGGCCATTGCATGTTACTTACTTATCCATTTTATTCTTAGTTTTCTAATATGTATTTTGATACTTATTTTTTAAATTTAATTGCAGATTTTATTGCTAATTGGAATCATGCCGTCAGCCCCCTGCTGTGTAGATGGTTGCTATAAAAGCACTCTCTCCAAACATAGATTCCCCAACCCATCCAAAAACAAATCAGTTTTTGACAAATGGGTTATCTTGTCAGGTAACAAAAGACTGGTGTCAGAGATGACACCTGAAAAAATTTATAGTAATTGTAGAGTTTGTGTCCTACATTTCTTGCCTGAAAACTTTGGTCCAAATAATACATTGAACAAAGGTGTTGTGCCATCGGTTCATTTACCTGGTGAGTAAAAGAAATATATTTTTTAAAAGTTAATCTTCTCATATAAATATTGTTTCTTTAGCTCCACTACCAGTTGAGCACATTTCAGAATCTACAGTAATTGCTTCAGTAGCAGCTGAGCCTGGAACTGTGGAAGAGGCCATTGCAGAATCTTCTGAGATCACCGATATGAAAACATTTCCTCAGAAAGAAAATTTAAAGATAAAAACTCGAGTATACCATTAACTCCTGCAATGAACCCAATTGTAGGACCAGTAGATATATTATCAAAATCAAATAAAAAAAGTAAGTTAACGTTATTAACGTAGTTAATTGGATGTGTGAATTTTAAAATTTAGGGAATAGGAAATCTGCTAATTGGAATTTCCCTAAATTTTAAAACCTTTTTTTTTAGGTTAAAATTAAATCTTAATCCTTAAATTTTTTAATTGTGTCTCAGGCTTTACTGTTTTAAAAGCAACCATGTATACATTTTTATGTGTCTACTAGAAATTGAGAAATATTCAGATTTTTACATTTACTATTTTTATTAATAATTATTAGAAATCTTTTATGTTATAATAACTTACAATACACCTTCTATACTATGTTATCAAGTTATAATCAGACATTCTTTCCTGTGTAATCTATATTCATAAGTGTCTTGTCAATTCTTTATACTTTATAATTTTCTTTAAAATATAAATAATTTCGTTTAATTTTAGAACGCTCTACGTTGCTCTCAGAAGTTAATGTATCTCAAGTTAAAGACCTAACTCCTAAAGCCAGGCACCTTTATCGAAGGGCTATACAGCTAAAAAAAAGAGCTGCTTTGTCAAAAAAAGCCAGAGTGTTGTTCAAACAAACAATTTCTGCATCAGATAATCTTAACAACTCTAAACTGTTTGAGAAAAGTGTTTCAAGTATGGACCACATACGAACAAGGTTTTTTCAATGTCAAGTTGAAAATGCTAACAAAAAACCGAAGGGTAGAAGGTATACTCTGGAGGACAAAGTTTTGGCATTAGCTTTTTACAAGCACAGTGGTTCTGGATACAAATTTTTATCAAAACTATTTGCCATGCCCTCAAGAAAAACCATTATGAAGCTGCTTAATCGAATTCCAATTCACCCTGGGATGCACAAAGAGGTATTTGCAGTTTTAAAGGCTGAGGCAAAAAATTTCAAAAATCCGCAGGACAAATATTGTGTCTTGATGTTTGACGAAATTAGCATTCAGCCTAATCTTCAACCAGATTACACTGAAGGGCGAGTAATTGGTTTTGAGGACTTGGGTTTTCGACAGACAGAAGAAATAGCAAATCATGCTCAGTTATGGTTGATATCATTGTTTATTTATTTTAATTTTAAAAGTTTTCCTTACCAAAAAGTACTTTACTACAAAGTTTATAGGGGACTACATATTACAAGTTTTTTTCTCAATATGGCATTCAAAGAATATTCAGGTTTGGAATGAAAATTGTATTAGATTTTAAGTTTAGCTATTTGTTTTGTTAACTTTATCATTAGAAAACCGTAATTTGGTTAAATTACTGCATCTTAATATATTATATTAAAAAGCAAAAATGAAATTTAAAAAAAACAGTAAAATAACTGCAAAAGTGTGAAATTAATTTGTCTGATTTCTCAAAAAATGTATTTAAAATCACAATTAAAAAGAAGGTAGGGTCTTGCAATACATTAATAGAAAGGCAACAAACAAGAATTATCAGTACTTGATGGTTCCTTTTAAATCATGTTTGTAAGACTTCACTTTCTACATAAGATTTTTTTTCAAGGTGGCACCCATTTGCAATTTGATGTTAGAACTGTCATGTTTACTTCTCTTTTTTAAAGATTGGCCAAGGCCAAAGTTAATTGAAAAAAAAGCGGTTCAGAAGTTAAATAAACAAATTATTATGTATTTATCTATTACTAAATCTCACACACTGAATATATGTATAGTCTTAAAATAAATTTACTGATTTTAGGTATTTATGCTGCGAGGTATACGACGCAAATGGAAACAACCAGTTTACTATAATTTTGTTAAAAGCGCAACTAAAAAAACTGACTTGGTCAACATAATAAAACAAATTGTTCGCAAATGTCATAGCATTGGACTTGAAATAGTGGCAACAATATGTGACCAAGGAGCCAACAATAGATCTGCGATTAAAACATTGGTGGAAGACACCAAAGCCAAATATTTAAGGCAAGGAGCAGAATTTTTCGATGAACACTTTGAAGTGGATGATCGCAAAATAATTCCAGTTTATGATGTTCCACATCTTTTTAAATGCCTCAGAAATAATTTCTTGAAGTATGATGTAAGCTTTAACGAAGATGGGATAAACAAGTTTGCGAGGTGGGACCATATCTATAAGGCATATCAACTCGATCCTTGCCTGGGAAGCCTCAGGTTAATGCCCAAGATAACGGATGCACATGTCAATCCAAAGAAAATTCAGAAAATGAAAGTATCTAAATGTACCCAAGTCTTTAGCCACTCTGTTGCTGCTGCAATCAATGTTTTTGCCTTCTCAGGTATGCTTTCTGTAATTTTTATATTATCCATAGGTTTTTATATAAACATAGTTTTCATAAAAGATGCTTCAAAAAAGAGTTTTCAAAACTTTTATATTTCTTTTTGTTTGTTTTTCGTTTCTTAGTTACTTATTTACATTTGTTCGGAGTATTTTAGCAGACAACAAACTGTTTTCAGTCTTAATAATATGTTTGACTCTGAAAACCTTTTTTACTAATATGATACATGATAAAGTTCTCTACTAAAAAGTAAATTTCATATTTTCAATTCCAGCATAAGACTGTTAAAATTTCATAAAATTTAATAAATATAAAACTAAGATGGTGCACATTCATCAGTATCCTATATATTATCAGTTATAATAACATCCTTTTATTTTAGAGACAACTGTAAAGACAGAAGAAGGAGAAATTAGAATGGAAAAGTCGGCAAAAGACACGGCAGATCTGCTAAAATTCTTTGGTGAGCTCTTTGACAGTTTAAATGGCAATTCATTCAATGCTCATCCAGGTAAAACTTTAAGAGTTGCCGTCGAGAAGGATTCACCCCATAATCCCTTTTGGCAAATAGCCTTAAAGAAATTGGATAATTTAAAGTTTTTAAATGGTGGACCATCACCACCATGTGTTAGGAATTTAAAAACAACTGTAAAAAACTTTCAAGACTTGTGGAAAGTGATGCAGGGTTATGGATTTAATTATCTCATGCCAAGGACTTTTAACCAGGATCCTTTGGAAAACTTCTTTGGAAATATCCGACAAAGAGGCCAAAGAAACATAAATCCAACACCAGCAGACTTTAAAAACTATTATAAAAGTCTGATAGTAAAGCAGCTAACCTCGCCACAATCAGTGGGAGCGAATTGTGAGGATGATAAATCCGAGGTGTTTTTGTCGCTGCAGAGACTTGTTTCGCAGGTTTGTAAACATTTTATGTAAAGATCATAATAATATATTCAATTTCTTATACTTCTAACAGTCAGTAAAAAACTTTTTTCGATGGAATTTTTTAGTTTCTGCCGAATTATATATTATTTCTTTACAGGGGTTGCCAGAGGAGGATGGTGTTGCAGAAGATGTCACATTTTGTAAAGCTCCAGACAATGTGCCACGAATTAATAAGCCTATTGAAACGCAGGCACTTAGATATGTGTCCGGCTATTTAATTTAAAAAAATTGGCAATACAAAATGTGATTGTAAAGAGTTATTTTTAAAGAACAGCTCTGATATTAAGGAGAGCGAAACATTCTTAAGAGCTAAAGAATATATTAAAGGTAAAAGGCATCTTAAATATGTAATTTCTGGATTTTTAGAAAAAATAAAGTATGCCTTAGGAATCATTAAATATATTTTTAATAGAGATTTTCACAAAAAAAACTTATTGTTTATACTCAATATCTTAAAAAGCAAGATCTCATTAACAACATGCCACCATGACGATGAGATAAAATCTAAAATTTTTAAATATTTATTTGTTATATTTACTGTTGAATTATTCCAAACAAATTAATAGAATTATAAAAGGCATAGATATAAGACCTGTACCTGATAATGCACCAAAAAATTTTTTTTTTGGCTGCTAAAAGTATAAGGAATATTACCAAGGAGAGGTCAAAAACAAAATAATCTTTTAAGAAAGCAATTTAACCTGCCAATAAAGTGTATGCAGGTATTATATTTAATTGACCTGCTGTGAAAGTTATGTAATTTGTTAAGTAATTTTTCATTAGTTCATCAGAAGAAGATCGAAACGTGGCCAACTTTTTAAATAATAAAGTAGTTTTATTTCGTCCTATCCCTGTAACAACCTACTTGATGATTGTTTATTAATTGATAATAAAATATGGAGCAAAAAGTAAGTCATGTTTGTTTTAGTCATCCTTTTATATTAACCGAACTAACTAAAAGTTATTCGTGGTTCGAATTTAGAATTTATTGAAAGCAACTAAAATTTAAAGATTTTTGCAAGTGTTCTCCCATAAGAAAATTATCAATATTTTTTTCTTAGAGAATTTCTAAAATTGATATAATAATCAATATTAGACTTGCATAAAAAAAACTTTAAATTTTCATGTTTACTTTCAATAATTTTCTTAATTCGCCAGAATCATAACTAAAAAGATTTAAAATTTTCCGCCAATAATTAAAAAAAAGAGTGCAGAGCGCCATCTAATATTCAAGATGTTAAACTGGCTCGCCATGCTAAAAAAAAAGAAGTTTTCTACTTTGTTATATTCCAAGCCAATAGATGGCGCCAGCATCGATCTAATTTTATGGTCACAAACTTTAACATGGGAGAGTCCATTCTATTAAACCTCTTTTATCTATGTCCACTACTTTCTCTGATATATCAGCTACAGCTTGGTAGTCCGTATTGCCAACAAGGGAAGCTGTATCAATACAATATTTGTTTACTTCAGAATAAAAATATCAGAAATACATATTTCCAAAATAAATATAAACAATTGACTAAAATAAATTAAACGATTAATGATAGTTCATGATACTATCATCACTATTGATATTTTTCGATTCAATATTCACTTTTTTATACCCATCTTTATGAAGACGATCTGTGCAATCAAAATTCCATGTTTCAGACAAAATTAATATATTTATTTTTTACTAGTATGTTCTCTCTCAAGTTCATCAAAATGTTTATTTAAACTTCTTATATTTAAACATATAATTTTTAATTTGTTTTTAATTGCATCAGACAACTCTTCTGTCTATCAAATATTAATGTTCGTTTTTTTTTGGCATTCCTGTATGTTAAAAAAAAAATAAACAATTTAAATTCATGAAAATTCATGGACAAATTTTGGCTTCGAATTTGACCCACTTGACCGGTCAAATAAATGCTGGTCAATATGACCATTCCCAACTCTATATTATATTACAAAAAATTAAAAAAGATATTGGCAAATTCAATAAATTTGGAATAAAACACAATATACTTTAAAAAAAGTATTTAACTTTCTAGAATTTTATGACAATCTTAAACATAAATATATAAATCTTAAACAAAATATATATAAAGGGTACCCCTAAAAGGGTGGAATTTGTTATAAAAATTAATTTGCCGAGTATAATAAGTCTTATTTTTTTTAGGACACAATTTCAAAGGGATATTTAACAAAATTAAAAGTTTAGGTTATAAAATACAACTTACTTGACAACTTGGCAGGACTACTCGTACACACTCTAGAGATTGGCCTCCTTATGGTGGGTGTTAGAGGTGACATGGCAATACACGAAGTTGACGCAACAGGTGCTAGCACTTCCACTACTTTCTCTGATATATCAGCTACAGCTTGATTGTCCGTATTGGCAACAAGGGAAGCTGTATCAATACAATATTTGTTTACTTCAGTATAAAAATATTAGAACTATTTGCAAAATAATTATAGATAAACATTCGATTTTCATGAAAAGATTAAACTAATAAATTGGTTTATTGCTTACATTAAAACCAAGAACTTTAGAGGAAAAACAATTATAAAAATCTTGAGAAAAGTGTAACCCTTATATTTGGATAGGATGTCATAAATATTACAAAAAATTAAAAAGTGTATTGGCAAAATCAATAAATATACAAAATATATATACAGGGTACCCCTAAAAGGGTGGTATAAGTATTTGTTATAAGAATAAATTTCCCGAGAATAATAAAAGAAAAAATAAGTCAATGAATGAAAAGCAAAAATTTAGTAGTATTACACACATGATGATCGCAGCTATTTCTCTTTAAAACTAGTTTCTCCTTCAGCATAAAGTTTAATATAAAGTCTGCCCAACCAATCTGTAGCTAAGCGGTATCGGTGCGGGGAACGTGGTTGTAGACTAGACCCGCCTCATTTCATTCATGAAATGGCCAGTGACGTGCGAAATTTTATAAACCGATTACACAGATTTGAATGTATTAAATATTAAAAAATATGGTTGTTTTAATTTTAAAATAGGTATTTGTAGGTAAGATATTAATTTGAAAATTAAGGTCTTCTAAAATATTTTATTTGTAAATATGTAATAAAAAAATGACACACAAGATTAGGGAAGTTTGAGATAAAAGTAAAGTAAAGAAAGCACAAAATTTGTAATACACCTACTTAGTTTATTCACTTAAAATAAGAGTGCCGTACACGATGCCTGGATATCGCGAGGGAAAGAGCACGGCAGATAATCCGAATTATGCTGTTTAAACATTGAATTTACTACATAATATGTATAATCTAAATTATTATTTAAATAAGTATAATCAATAAAGATTAAATAAGTATAATCCTTAAAGATGTTATTTTTGAAAAATATTTTCTTCTTCTGGCAATTTTTGCAACAGCTTTCTGCTAGTAGGCACAACTTTAAACCTATATAAATTTGATTTATTAGGTGTTTAACTATTTGAAAATGAAAGTTGTCGTCTTGTTCCACCTTCGTCATTCGCGGTCTTTTTTTTGCCGGGACTGGAAAGCATTTTGTTGGGGTCCGTCCGCATTCTTTCTTCATCTTCTTTGTGAATTTTTTTCACCATTGAAATGCTTACGCCAGTATATTGAGATACTCTTTCAAGTTTGCGCTTTACTGGTAGATTAACGAAGTTATTAGTAGCTTCTTCATTGCAAACCCTAAAAATTTGTACAAGAAGTATATAATCCTGATATTCGATTTTTTTTGCCGTCGTTCCAATTCATATTACTTATATTTATAGACATTTTATATTCAAAATAACCAACATTAACTTTAAATCTTTTTGTTTGTAAAGCAATCGAGCTTGGTTTTATTTCATTGAATATGATTTTTATTTATTACAACATTAGGTAGATAATTTTTGAAATTTAGTGTCGCATAAATTATGATTTTATTTTAATGTTTTTTTTTCATAACTGTGCTTAGGCTTTATAATTCTCTTATAATCATTTTACTTACCTATAAACATTCGCAATCACTTCCCTTGCCTGGCTATGAATTGTCTTTCTATGAATAAAGTTATTCATTTTAACGTAAATAACAAAAACTGTTAAAAATTATGAACTTTAACAACAAAAAAACAAATAACACAAAACAACAACAAAACAGCAACAACAATAATAGCAAATAAACTAAACTATGCTACACTACTCAAAAGTCATAGGTCATAAATTAAGTAGGTACCTAAAAATACAACAATAAAAACAGTTTAATAGCTCAAAAGTATTAACATACGCCGCCGCCACTGAATCCGCAAGAAATCGATATTATTCCGAAAATTACACAAAACCTGGTAGGATGCGATCCAATAAGATAGAGAAAGACAGAGAGCTGCATAAAAATAATAAATTAATGGCCGCGATGTCATCAACCAATCACCTGTCCCCAAACAGCAAGATGCTTCCGCGAAAGCACGACGTTGCCGGCTTTGTAAGTTTTATTAGGAATTTCGGATAAATGTTAGTCAATATTGGATTTTATAATATGCAAAACATTAGCAAATAGAACTAAAAAATATGGTTTAAACTACATTACATAATTTATTATCTTTTTTATGATTAAATAGCTGAATTTTACCATTATATTTACTTTTTATTCTATACTATTTCATTTTTGCAGTAAGACGTGACAACGCTTCAAAATTTCGCCCGCATTCTTTTCGTAGACACAGATCCGATGGTCAAACTATACTATTGCATAATTAAAACCACAATATTTTTACCTTTTTCTGCTGCTATTAGACGTAATGATGGGATTGCATCTCGTTTTATTGTTGATTTATATCAAGATCCTATATAACGGTCAGCATTTGAAAAATGTACATCACAGATACGATAACGCTTGCGAACCTGGTCCTTAGGTTTGTTCTTTAGATCAACTCTTCCAATGGCCTGAATCCAAACGTCATAAATCTAAACATACACATTAATCAGTTTTAAACAGTAACAAATAATATGTATAAAACGTCAATTACAATTTTGTTTCAATGAATTAAGATTGGCTTGCCCAGAATGGTTTTAATTCAGCATGTAATTTAACATACAGGGGTGTTTACACTCTCCTTAAACTTCTACTCTAAAGTCAAGAAGTCAAGATCTTTAATTTTTAAAACTATGGTTTTAGTGTAGGTATTCCAAATAAAGTCTAGAAAGTGACAAAGGACCCCGCGCAGATCTTATGGAAAAGTGGGCCCGGTCAAATCGGCTGAAATTTCACTATCCTGTACATTGGATAATCATGATAAAAAGTCTCCATGAGCCAAACTTTCTAGCTTTAATAGTTTTTAAGATATTTTAATATGAAATTTTGCCCTAATAAAAAACAATAATTAATTGAACATAGTTTAACCGAACACTGTTTTCTGCTGTAACATCACCGTCAAATGTTTTTATTGGCATTGTCAAAGGTACAGGCTGTGAAATTAAACGAGTTCTTTTTGCAAAATATTTAAAGTTTTAGACTGTTACTTCTGTTGAGACTTGATAGAAACATCATGATAGTCAAGATATCTTTGTAATAATGTATAATAACTAATTAAAACGAAAATAAAAAACTTTACTGTGGAACAGAACATGGCTTATCTTGTATTTATAACCTGTACAGTGACATTTCCTTTGTCAAAAAAAAAACAGAAATGTAGCAGTAAAACAACAGCATTCGTCTAAACTATGCCTAAGAAATGCTTGAATTTAACCAAAAACTTATCATTCAAAATTAAATATCTCAAAAACTAATGGAGCTAGGAAGTTGGGCTTGTGGAAACTTTTAAACAGCATCATCCAATATACAGGATAGTCGAATTGACCGGGCCACTTTTTCATAAGATGTGCTATATATTTTCCCTATCCCTGGCCACAACATTTATTTTTTGAATGGGCCCCCACCGAAAAGAATTTCTATATACGCCACTTATATATAGATTAGTTTATAAATATTCTATACTTAAATATTATTTGTCAATAAAGATTTTAGCTGATGCAAGAATTTGGAAATTCAGACATACCTCAAGTGCACCAGGACTAGAACCCAGAAGCCAAATTTTATTTGGTAATTCTGCAGTTTAGCGGCTTTTGTCAAAACTAACGAAAAATGATGTGTGTGAAGCTAGCGTCCGATCGAAATCCAGCAACCAAAATCGAGAACGCAGCATATGCCGGTTGCCAGCGACCAATTTATAGTCCGCGCTCCCTGTTATTTAATCAATATAATGCCCGTCTCCGAAATCTCCTGAAATTCCCAAGGGATTTTAATAATTTTTTGTCCAGATATTAACAATGAATACCTAAATCGACTGACGATGGTCTCAAGCCTCTACAAACTAAGGTTTTGTTCTGAAAATGAATTAAAAAGTCAAATGGTAAAAAAATGAAAAAGGCTCTAACTCCCAAAATTCCCAAAGGATTTGGATAAACCTTTTTTTTATAAAAGATAATAAATATCTAAATTGATTTTAGATGGTTGCAAACCTCTACAAACGAAAGTTTTTTGGTAAAAAATTATTGAAATGTTAGATGTAGAAAAATATAAACGACTATAACTCTCAAAGGATTCGAATAAAACTTTTTTACGCAATTAGTAATAAATATCTAAATCGATTTTACATGGTTGCAATCCTCTACAAACGAAGGTTTTTTGGTAAAAAATTATTGAAGTGTTAGATGTAGAAAAATATAAACGACTATAACTCCCAAAACTCCGATTCGAATGAAACTTTTTTATGCAACTAATCATAAATATCTAAATCGATTTAACATGTTTGCAAATCTCTACAAACGAAAGTTTTTTGGTAAAAAATTATTGAATTGTTAGATGTATTAAAAAAAACTTAAAGGCTATAAATTCCAAAACTCCCACAGGATTTAAATAAAACTTTTTTTTTAAATTAATAATAAACATTTTAAGTGATGAGATTTAAGGAATGTTGCAAAACTCTCTATTTAAACTAATTAAATTGAGTTATTTTAACCAATCAAAAGACCATAATAATTTTCCAATTGTTTATTTTTTTATATCACAAATACAAAGATAGTGATTTCTGAGTAGAAATACAAGATCCAAGTCCAGCCAAATAGTAGTATGGAATTAAACCATCGGGGCTAGTAGCTCTAAGTCGTTGATACTACAGTCAGGTCCTACAAAAGGAGTCCGGGTCTTCCCTTTAGGTAATCGCTCTCTTTTAGGAGACAACAGTCAATATTTTCCAGAAAGATCCAATCAAAAATTCCGTTAAAACCACTGGCTGGATTGTTACCAGGATGCCTAGAAAGTATACCCGAGGAGGTTTCATTAATTGTATTTAAGGAAAACTTACATAGGCCCCGCTTGTAGCAGTGTGTGGTCTCAGTTAAGGTCCTTTTGGAAATTCATCCAGGAATTTGTATATGTTGTTAGAAGCAGTTAAGTTTTTACCCACTGAACTGCTCAGCAATAAAATTCTTTGCACACTTTGGTGTAATTTTTTTTTTTAAATTTTGGTTTATTACACGACGGGGAATGCATTTACGCACGAACTGGGACGCACAAGGCACTCCAGGACAGTGTGGGGCTCGGTGAAGCCACTACCCACTAAACCCCTCCGTGTTCTTTCCCGACCGCGTCTTCCCGAATACTCGCTACAATATCTGACAGGTGCCGGTATGATATTTTTCTCCCTGATTTCCCTACGCAAAAGGGCTCCTTCCTCCCCTTCACCCTTGCCTATCCCAAGCCAAAAAAAGAGTAACATAGCGTAATACAAATATCTGTTTGAATATTGTATTGAATTCGGTAAAAACCTAAGAGTTTATGTATGGATGGTTCTTACTATCTAGACAATAAGACTGCAGGAAAGTGGGTCAGTTACTTGAGAAGATAAATAATGTATTTTTTAGGTAGAATTTAATGACAATAGAAAGATTTTAAAAGGATAATGAAGGAATTTGCGAGACAAAGATTATACATAATTTTACAATCTAAAAATAAATGTAAAAAACTTATTTATTTGAAACTTTTGAAACAAACATATAGGTATATGCTTATTTATATATTCATAAATTCGATACAAAGAGGACAATTGTAAGTTATAGCTTCGAAATCATTTTCGATGTATTCCTCTCCGAGGCATTGAGTCACGTACCATCGCTTACAAACATCACATTCAATCCAATTAGCAGTTATTAATAATTGAGTCTCTCCGCAAATAACACATCTTTGAGACATATCATCAGAATTTTCCAACAAAAATGATTTCAAAGCATAGCGCTGATCCTCTGGCTCGGAACACACAAATAAATTATCGTCTTTCCCCTTAAATAATTTCTCAGCCCAAAGCAAAATATATACCCCACAATTAAAACTGTCCCTTTGCTTCGGGTGCTCGTAAACCTTTATCTTCCATTTGGATTTGTTTAAAGAATTTTAAAAAATAATCATTTGTTTCAGATGCTGAACTACCGAAAGGATTTAAAAAAGAAAACTCCCGTTTTTTAAAATTTATGAAAACCAAACACCAATGGCAGTTATTTTGCAAATATGCATATAAATATGAGTTAGGTGCAGATAAATTTAAATCCGGTGTGCAATTTTCATTAAATAAGCTGCAACCTTCAAAAGAACTAATATAAGTTATTATTGACGTTTTACTATATAGAAACAAAACTATCTCAATCAAAAAATTTGAAAGGTCATTTCTCTTGTAATACGTAAAATCTACTACATTTTAGCCGTTTTCCTGGCAATGTATTATGCTTTAATTGTTTGAAATGTCCTTCGACAGGTGCATTGCTATACTTCTTTGAATTTGTGTCTTCAGAGATAATATTGGACCACATGGGTAAGTAGGGTAAGTATCTTTTTAAAACAAGTGTAGCAATCTCTGGGTGAAAAAATTTTTTATTAATATTTTTAACATTTTTTGGCATATTAAGAATAAAATTTTTTTTGAAATGTTGATAAAATAATGATTTTTCATATAAGGTATTATTATAGACATAATCATTTTCGTTAAAAACATCTGTGGATAGACTTTTACTCAGACTTTCAGATTTAGAGATATTCTTTTTACCCCAATTTTTTATTTTTTTTTCTAAATGTTCGGTAATTAAAGGCGAAGAACATATTTCAATTAATGTTAAAAACCAATTTTCCAGAGATGATATTGTTGTAAGTATAAAAACTTCTGATATTGAAGACTTATAAAAAAATGTAAGTTGCTTATTATCACCACAAGAAGAATTGATATCATTAACAATAATTTTTAAGAATTTTATTTTTTAAATGAATTATGCCGGCATAATACAAAATTATTTTTTTTGACGACAGTCTATTTTCCCTAACTAACTGTCCCGTGGCATCCAAATATAAAACTAAATTGCCATTATTAATTTTTGTTTGAAGTGCTGCAACTTCTATTTGTTCTTTACTAAAAACATAAGCTGTTAATGGCTCGAATACACGATATATGTACGAATTTTCCCTTGCAATTAAAATTAAATCTAAAATATCATCAGGGTCCCTATCTAATGCCGCCGAGTTTTCCGATTTTATTTTTCGATACACATCTGCCGATTTAATGTTGCGCAAGTTCCCGTGAGTAATTTGAGTTTGCAGTGTCGAAAGCACATATTTAATTCGGCACATGTAGGGGGTAGACGTTTTTAATAATTGTCCTACAATTTTTCGCTCAGTTTTCCTTACGTAACATGTTCTTTTTTCTTTTATTCCGTGACAAAAATCTATGTGATGAACTGTAAATCTGACCTTTAAAAGAATTTCTAACTTTTACTAATAAAATTTTAAAACATTTACAGTTTCTGTGGGAACAATATGCATATATATAAAATCTATTTTTGGACGCATTACCTTTGCAGTGCTTAAAATTAATTACGCAGGTATTATTTACTTCCTCGAATTTACGCCGTATTACAATGTAATAATCTTTTAATTTAGAGCCTCCTGAATATATGCTCTGGAATTTAAATCGTTTCTAGCTCCTAGGGGTAAAATTTTGTTAACCGCTGAAGGATTTCCAAAATATAGTTTTCGAACCGATGGTTTCATGTATATCTTATATCTTTTGAGGCAAAATTATCAGAAGGCTTTTTTGATAAAAGGAAAAAACAAGGAAAAGAAACAGATTGGTCAGATTCTAGCAAAGTGACATCTTTTTCTTTTAAATTTTCCTCTGTCAATTCAATACCAGGGGCTGGGTTCATTTCATCATATGAATTTAATTTTAAGGGTGATATTTGAAAATAAATCTCCGCGTTTAAAATGTCTTCTTGTGCATTATTTTTACCGTCAGGAATTTTAAGATTTTCTTCACTTGGATTATTATAGAAATTTGGAAATATTAAGTTATTATTATTAAAAGACGAGCTCAAGCGCTTTTTATTTAGATTTGCTTTGATTTCTTTATTTCTTTTAATTGCCATAAAAATTTTAAGTTTTTTATTATATTGATTTTTGGCTTTCTTCCCGTATAGAAGTTGACAGCACTGTTCAAAAATAGGATCATTCAAAGTCAAAGTTAAAAAATATTCATAAGATTCATGCGGTTTAATTTCCCTAAGAACATTAATAAGTCTTCTAATGTCTATTTCTATTTGACGCGGCATCCTATTCTGAAAAAAAAGAAGGTCATGTTAATAATATAGATTATTAACGGTTTCTATTTCAGAGGGAGGAATACAATTATTAAAAATGATAAATTTTTTTCTAATTAAAACTTATCATTTTTTTTCAAAGGAGGATAATAATTGCCTTGCCCTAGAAAATGACGTATAGAGTACCCCAAAATGCTTTTAACAGCATAAAACTTGGCCATGGTGAAAATAAAAAAAAACAAAACAAGTAGACAAAACTCGTCTAAAATTATTTTTAGTCATCCTTTCATAAATAACCTTCAAGAAATTATTCCTAACTTTTATTTTGGTATATGTAAATAAAATATGTATTTAAAATGAAAAACACTAATAAAAAAATATCAACAATATCATATTAAGTACTCCTATTGTTTTTGTTTTCGATGCATTATTTCTATTTATGATTATAACTTGGAAAATTAAATATTTAAATAAAATTTTATACTTAAAGAAAACTGACAATGTTGTTATGTCCTTTCTACATTTTCGATATTAATTAAAAATAGTACAGCTTTTAATTTTATAATAAATATCTTTTAAATATGATTAAATATTATGAAAGTGTTTCAATGACACATTTTAAAACATTCCCCTCAAAACTAAGATTGATAGGCTTAAAAAGACCTTATTTAAAACGAAGGGGAATACTTTCAGTAAAGGCCTTCAAATAGACTATGATAATGTAATACATATCCAAGTTACACGAATATTTAATATAAAAACTAGAATTGGGACACATCACTTACCTATTTCATTATTGTAAAATACTCTGATTTAAAATAGTTAACTGACTAGCATACAAGAAAATTTTAAAAATCAAAGAATACTCTGAATATTATCAGTACAATTATAATATGATGGGTGCGATCACACAAATCAAATGACTTTTATTATTTTGCACGATCATATAATTATAAAAGCACTTAGAGGTGAGAGGAAAACTAAAAACCAAAATACGTTAAAAATAAATTTAGCCACATTTTTTTATTAATATTCTCGTTCTCTGGATTCCTTAAATTTCGCATATAAAACGTGCCGACCTGTCAGTAATCCTTTGTCGGTGGCCGCTCAATAAATTTCCACTAAACCAAAAAACTTTTTTCTTCTAAATTTCTGCTCGGCGGCGAGATTCAAGTCACCAGCAACTGCATTTACCCCTACGCATCCCCGCTCCTCAATTGCTTTATATGATGTCCATAAACCGTCTCCAAGACAAAGTAAGACAACATTGCCAAGTCAATTTATTTACTTCTAATTATTAAACTACTAAATAAGGAATAAAAAAATTAGAAATTTGTTACAACGTTCTACATTGAATAAGAAGCTTGCTAACACACTTGTGTGTGCGTTAGAATTTAACGATCAAACGAACTTACCTAAGTGAAGTTCGATCGTAATTATATGAAGCGTCCAGTCCGAATATATTATTTCTATTATTTTACCATGTAGTCCGCTCTCAGCGGCAACCCTGGCTGCACCGTTCTATTTATAGGTTCTAAATTCCAAAAAACGAATAATCTTCACGCGTCGCGTCTCCCTGCCACCTTCGTCCCGAACACGTACTCATTCTTTAAAGCTTCCAGGATTCCTAATCAGCAATTACAGGGGCAAATGGGAGGGTGGGAAGATAATATATTCGGACTGGACGCTTCATATAATTATGATCGAACTTCACTTAGGTAAGTTCGTTTGATCGTTAAATTATATTCGCGTCCAGTCCGAATATATTATTTCTATTATTTTACCATGTAGTTGTTTAAAGACTTAAAAATTGCTGATTAGAGAGTCTAATATCGAAATGTCTATTTATTTTATTTAATTATATAATTAATAAAATTACTAAACAGTATAGTCAGAAAAAATTATTTCAGGAATTTGCAATGAAAACTGAATTATGTTTATATGTATATTACATAAATGGGTATAACAAGTCAACTTATTTTCCATTCTTAAGATTTAAGAGAACAGTATTATAAAAAATGTTTAATTCCTAGTCGTATTCTTTCTAGCAACTAAAAGTTTTATCCTAATTAGGAACAAAAAAGGTAGGTATATATACCAAAAGAAACGTAATATTAACTAAAAATCAGGAAACTTAATTACCTTGAACGTGACAAGTTTAAAACAGCCTTAGCGAAAACAGTTTTATCTGATATAGGGCGATTGTAAAATTTCGCGAAAGTTGAAGATCGTTCTGACCATCCAGCTGTTTTGCAAATTGTGTCCAGAGGTACTCTTTCCCTTAAAGCCGCAGATGTAGACGCATGTCGGGTTGAATGCGGCTTAAATGTTGTGGTGTCAATACCAGCTGAAGATAGCATCCGTTTAACCCATTTACTTATGGATTGTTTACTAGCTGAATTATGAGGCTTTTTTACCGTTAAGAATATAAAATCCTGGTTAATTTTTCTCAACGGCTTTGTAGCATCAACATATTGTTTAAGTGTCGTGGCCACACAGAGTTTAATATTATCCTTAAAGAAAGGAATATACAATGTCGGTTGACACTTATTTAATCCCGTTGTCTTAATTGGATCTGTGATATTTATTTGGATTTTTTCTTCGTCCTCGACGATGTTCGACAATCTGATCAGTGAAATTGTCTGCAAACGGCCGCCTGTGATTAAGGCCAATAGGGTGACCAGTTTTCCTGAAAGCTGCTGCAAGCTCAGCGTTTCAGGTAGAGACTCTATATGGGAAAGCAAAATTTGTGGATCCCAAATGTTGTTATATCTAGGTTGAGAGGGCTTTAATCGAGATATGCCTTTCATAAACCGTTTAATTATGGGATCTTGTCCAATGTCCTTGGTAAGAATAAGGTTCAATGCCGATCTGTGGGAATTCATTGTTCCATGCTTATATTTATGCTCGTCATAAATTTTTTGTAGAAAAATTAAAATATCCCCGATGTTGGCCTCGTAGATGGAGATTTTGTGTATGTGGCAATAATTCCACCAAAGCCTATACGTGATATTATTTTGAGTAAAGGTAGTTTTGGTGATCGATGACAAAATGGTTAAGATAGCCTCTTCTGGAATATTCTTGTTTAGCAACGAGTCCCACACAACTTTGCGGCCACCAGGAAAAGTTGGTGTGAGAGTGGATGAACTGCCCTGGAAGAGGAAAGTAATAAATCGGATGATGCTGAAAAGTGTAAAACATCGCCTACAATCAACCTGGAAAACAGAGGATACCAGGACTGGCCAACCCAATTGGGGACCACCAATATTCCTTCAGCTTTATCCTGGATTATTTTTTGTAATGTCCGTATAACAAGGTTAAAAGGAGGGAAAGCGTAGAAGTAAAAACAACTCCAATCTATCGTAAATGCATCTACGGCTATAGATTCTGGATCACGTCGCCAAGAAACATATTTTTTGCATTTACGATTTATAAATGAAGCGAAAAGATCTATCTCTGGATCTCCAAAAGTATTTTTTATATCATTAAACGCTTTACTGGATAATTCCCACTCTGTATTTGAAGCTGCCTGACGTGATTCGGCGTCAGCCTCAAAATTTTCTGAGGAACTAATATAGGACGCAAAAAGCCAAATGTTTCTTTGCTCACACCACTGCCGTATCTGTCGAGTAATTCTGTTCAGTTCTATAAATCTTATACTACCCATTCTGTTAATATATGATACAGCAGTGGTGTTATCACACCGTATAAGAATGTTACAATGAGACAGTTGTTTCGCGAAACACTTAATCCCGTATAATATAGCCTTTAGTTCCAAAATATTAATATGTAAGTCTTTTTCATCGTTATGCCAAAAACCGTGTGTTTTTTCTTGAGCGCAACACGCGCCCCAACCTGATAAAGAAGCGTCTGTGAAAATCTCAATTTTAACTATCAGTTTTAATGTCATTGAAGGTTGCTGAAATATTTTGTTCCCACCAGGAGATATCTTCGAGGGCAGAAGTCGGAATAAGCATTGATGCTTCAAAATTGTAATTATTCTGAGAAAGTGCTAAAAATTTTGCTCGTTCTAGTGATTTGGTATATAACCAGCCGTATTTTACAGCAGGACAAACTGAAACGATAGTGCCAATAAATTTAGCAAATTCCCTTATTTTACATGATGGTTTTGTTCTAAACTGAACTGCTAGATTTTTAATATTTTGCATTTTTTCTTGAGGTAATTTAATTTTCATTTGCGTGGAATCGAATATAAATCCTAAAAATTTTTGGATTCTCTTAGGCTCTAGAGAGCTTTTTTCAAAGTTTATAGTAAAACCTAGTGATTGTAACAAGTTAATTAAAATATGCGTATTTTTAAGACAATCTTCTGGAGATTCCCCAAATAAGAGATAGTCGTCCAAATAATTTACGCATAAGATACCTTGTTGTCGCAACTTTGAAACTATTGGTTTCATAAGTTTCGTAAAACAAAATGGCGCTGATGAAAGGCCAAACGGAACGCATGTAAATTCATAACAGCTGTCTTTAAAATAAAATCGTAGATATTTCCGGTGGGATAAGTGGATAGGTATCGAAAAATAAGCGTCCTTTAAGTCCACAGTGGTCATAAATACGCCTGGTCTTAACAGTCTTAACACGGTTCGATGGTCTTCCATTTTAAAATGGGCTGCATTAACAGATTTGTTTAAATTTCTGAGGTTTAGAATAAATCTTTTCTCGCCATTTGGTTTACTGGCTAAAAATATAGGGGAAATGAATTGGTCCTCTGTAGGTTTACATTTCACTATAGCTCCCAAACTCAAAAGTTCCTCAATGGCTACAGCCAATGAACTAACTTCGCTATCCGAAAATTTATGGTAAGAGGGACTAAATGAAGAAGGTGTATGATAAAAGGGGATTTTATAACCCTGAACCCAGGATAAAATTGTTGGACTCTGGGTTACTGTTTTCCAGGTTGAATTAAAAAATTTTAATCGACCGGCGAAAACGCTCCCACTTACACTTATCGCCTCTTGCTCGGTACAGGTGCTTTTTTCGGAAAGGAGGGGCGCCCTTGTTGTGTTCTCATCTCCCTCCTCTGGTTCTGGTGGAACGGGCGCCTCCAGTTTAACTTGCTCGCTCTTGAAGTGGTGGAATATGGTTTGTCTCCCCCTCCTGCTTTTCTTTTGAAGGATGAAAATGGCGGTAACGTTTTAACGCGGAACGAACTTGGTTCGTTTATCGGTCTAATATCTCTCCCAATTTTTTCCATTGATTTGACAGCTTGTATCTTTTCGGCTAGATTCGGCCCAAATAAAAATTCCCCCGGTGGGGTTTTTTCTATAGCATTTTTTATTTGTTTATTCATTAAAGGCATAATGAGCTGCCGTCGTTTTTGTGACATGTCATGAAAAATGTTGCAAACCATGCGGCCTGAATCAGCAACACACGTCAAAATTTTATCCCGCACAGGCTTGGGAATGTCAGAACTGCCTTCTAACAAACTGTTAATTGAACCGCCCAAAGCTGAAAGTACTCTACTTAGTCCTAATTGGTAATTAGTATGGGTCTGGTCTCGCATCATATATAAATTGTTCATACTAGGCTGTAGTTCTGGGTTAATTTTGGGGGGAGAAAATAAACCGTTTTGAGGTAAATCATACTTGCTATAAATTTTATCCAAGTCTTCCTTAGGTAAGCCGGAGGTTAGAATATTGGTCCGTACAGGTTCTACCGCTTTGTGCAAAATAAATTGCGGTTTTTTATCTTTTTCCGGGTTATGTCCCAAAATATCTTGGGTTTCATCAGATACGCTCGCGCCGTTCGGCGGTTGTGTTGTGCTGTTGGAAATAGGATTGTCTGTCTCTGTAATATGCGTGTCGAGGCTCATTCGACTATATAAAGATATGCCCACACTAGGAGATCTGTTCGGTGTTAATGCCTTAGATTTTTGCGAAAACGAACCACTCCGGGAACGAACTACGCTTATAGAAGGTGAAGTCATACCTCTGCGTGAATCCGTCTCACTAGGAGAACGACTTTCACGGTGACGAGGTCGAGCACAGTAAGAACTTTTACGTAAGGAAGTTCTACTCTGAGAACAACCCTTACGAAGCGAGGAACGAGATCGATGTGAGTCTCTACGTGACCCAGCCCTACTAAATGAGCGGCTGTGATAGACACGTTTCGACTTAGCCCTACTAGGTGAGCGGCTACGATTGACACGTTTACGATTTGTTACGTCCTGTTATTAATATTTAATTATTTATGTATATCATATATATTTATGTACATGTACGTATATCATTATTGTTAGATATATATTTATACATATTAATATTCTTTCATACAATGATTATTAAAGTACTAATAATAATCATAATATTATTTACTAATATCTGCACATACAGTATATCATTTATTTTGCATAAATTCCGTTAGTCACCAATGTTAATCTTTTTCTACATTTTTGTTATGTTTAGGTCAGGTAAAATATTTCACTCTCTAAAAACCCGAAACGGGATCAGATATACGCAATAAATTATCGGAAGATAAGTCGCAGCTTGTCTGTAAAATTTTGGGTGACAAATAAAATGTTTGATGAACGCTTTCCGTTGTTTAATATTAAAAACCCTCGTAACAGATTATTATATTTCTCTTTACCTTCTTGTGAGACAGTTCTACTCCGAGAACGACCCTCACGGCTAGAACTACGGCGTCTGCGCTCATGTTTATTATGTTTCGAGACATTCCTATCTTTATCTTGACCTGACTTCTCTCTCCTTCCCATAACTAAAATGCACAAAACAATAACCCAAATCCAAAATATCGTCCAACGAAACACGAAGAGGAGACCCATAACATAACAAAAAATCCGTATTATATAGTCAAAGGAAAATAACGCCAAACACTGTTTATTTTCGTAATTCCATGGGTTAGGTGGCACGCGATGAACGGCGAATAGTCGATTTTTGCTATAATCGACCGCAGTCTAGGGTGCACCGAAAACGAATGAGTACGTGTTCGGGACGAAGGTGACAGGGAGACGCGACGCCTGAAGATTATTCGTTTTTTGGAATTTAGAACCTATAAATAGAACGGTGCAGCCAGGGTTGCCGCTGAGAGCGGACTACATGGTAAAATAATAGAAATAATATATTCGGACTGGACGCGAATATAATGAATATATTATATGGCTTGACTAATCATTAGAATTAAAAAAAAAACAATTGCGCTACTGACTCGAAAAAAAAAGATTTTGACTTAAACGTAATCAAGTACCAACTATAGTTAGAAAAGTTTATAAAGAACCGGTGACATCAACAGGCGGCAAAATCTGCGCATCTCGTTATTCTATCGATCGGGTCAGATGACTATGTCGAGGTCTGAAGACAGTGGAGGCGGCGCACTTGTTGAAATTATTAATATTTATTTGTACTAGAGTTTAAATAGCCCTAGATTTTTAGTAGGTGTAGCTAGCGATATTATAAGTCCGTTTGATTTAGTTGAAATACCAACTAAGAATGCATATATTTGAATTTAATTGCTCCGAGATTCGTTTAAAAAAATGTAGATAAATTAAAATTATATTTTTTAGCATTGTGATGTGCCCATAAAAAATCTAATAAAAAATAGTTTTACTTACAGGAGGATGCAGTTCGCTAATTATTTTTAAAACATGACTTCAAATAGGTAACTGAAAATTATTCTTTATTCGCATTTTTTTAAGGATTAGGTATTTTAAACGACTTGTGTAAAGAAACAAATTGGTATAAGCTTAAAGTTTTATTTCATTATTTTACATATATATTTTTATTCACTATCAGATAGTGTATTACAACCTAAATCAGATTCATCCGATGAAGACCATTCTATCTCTTCATCAGATGAGCCTGTATTTACTGTAAATTTTAAAGAATCCAATGCTTCATCAAAAAGGTGATGACTTTCGAAATATTGTTTTTCTATGTTGTCTATATGGTTGCAAATATTTATCCACTCATCATTCGAAATTTCCGCAAATTTCTGCCTTATCAAAGTTTCAGTTGCCCAAATTTTTTCTATCGGATTAAGCTCTGGGTGGTATGGAGGCAAACGTAACACAATGTGTCCATGCTTTTCCATTAGGTCGTCCAACTTGGTTTTTACAGGATACTTTTTTTTTATTTTCAGACACTATTTCAGATAACTCTGTCTTGGTGAGTTTTGCATCAAATGTAAAATTACGTTCCTTGAGCCAGTCAACTATTTCCTGCTTTTTACTTCCAGATGTAACATTCTTGACTACAGGCACATTGTGATAAGCTGCATTGTCTAATACTAGGACGGAATTAGGTAGTAAATTTGGAATTAACTGATTTTCGGCCCATTTCATGAAGTTGTGATGGTTCATATCATCATGATAGTCTCCGCTTTTTGACCCTAAAAAGAGAAGAATAAAAGATTTTAAAATAATCGTATAAAGTTGTCAGTGTGGTATTAATTATCAAAATATCAATATTGATAATGGTAAAAGGTTGACTAAATATTATAGGTGAAAATATGGGTAGGGAACTGGGACTGAAAAGTATAAGTACCCGCTTATCCAATCAACGAACTAAGAGTATCATTTCTGCGTATTACATTTTAATATCATGTTTGGTATTACTTTATATAGAAATAACTAAAAAATTTTACCTGAGCGAAAAATCAGTAACCCATTATTTACGAAACCATTTCTTCCCCCAGCATGAAGAATTATCAGTCTCTGTCCTTTGGAAATGGGTTTTCTAATTCCATGTCGACTTTCATCAAACCACCCTTTGTCCTTTGTATGACTGCTATGTATGTAACTTTCATCAGTATATACAATATTACGGCCTTCCTCTTTATATTTTAAAATTTGCTTTAAGTATTTGATCCTTTTCAATCGTATGTTGTAAGATTCCATAAGAGCTTTTCTGTTATCTTCCGTTTTGGTCCATCTATAAAAAAAAACTTATATGTAATTAAACGAACATATTAATGTATTAAACAAATTTCTCATGATATTTAAAAATAAAATTAGCAAAGACGTAACTTAATAAAATAAAAAGCTTAATAAATTAAAGAAAGGATAGGTACTCTGCCAGGTACTCTCAAAATAAGAATATGTAAATAAATAAATCTCCATATGGTTATTTTATGTCAAACCCAAAAAAATACTTAACAGGTGCCACTTTTGTCTAAATAATAAAATATTCTGGTGTTATATTGCAATGTAGGGTAAGTAAATTACTTGGGTTTTACAACTGAAATACACTGTACTTACATTTTAGAGTAGGTCTTCTTTTTTCAAATATGTAGAAATCATACACTATTTGTTTTATATATTTAATTTGGGTCAAAGTAATGTTACCAATCTTCTGAGATTTTCTTAACCTTTTTTTTCCTTGGACTGGTAAAGGAACAGGAAGATATATTTTCTATATCTTCTGACTCTTGGACCACTCTTCTGTAAGTTGACTGGGATACTCGAGTGGCAGCTAACGTACGTTGTCTAAAATAATTATATACTATTATTGTAAGTTATCAATACAATAAAAATTAAAATTTGAAAACACCCTACAATAAAATATGAATTTATATTGTTCACTTACCTAACATTTTTTAAAGGAATAGTAATTCCTTGCTCTGCTTCTTTTTTCATAAAAGCTGCCACGTTAGAAATAATCTTTTTCTCTTGGCTGTGAATTATTTGTCCTTGTTTACCTACTTTCTTAGGTGACATCTAAAAAAAAATTAGAAAGTAAAAAAATTAATATACACATGCACACTCTAGGCTGTACATATAGTATATTTTAAATAATATAATTTTTAACAGTAATTAATTTTCATTTATTTTTTTAAATTATTAGACAATTGAATAATTTAAACCAATTTTACTTACCTTTTACAATAAAAATCGGATAGTCTAACTAAAAAACTATAGTCTATTTCACTATTATACTTAAAAAAAAACACACAACAGATTTTAAATGCCTTATAACACGATTAACTCACTTCCCGTACGAGACGACACTGAGTAGGCCTTCAGGCTACGTCATAGGCTTTAAATCCCCGGCAGGTACAAAGAAACGAAGTACGGCGGCTGCTTTGTTCTTGCGGTTTCTTTAATAAGAAGCGAGAGAAAATATATTGCGGTCGTCTTTTCTCTCTGCCACCGGATTTTCTATCGATTTTGTGTTGAAAAATAGGTTTGTGCGCATATTGAGCAGCCGGTTCTTTATAAACTTTTCTAGCTTTACATAAACTGCATGTTAAAAAATTGTTAAAATAAGTAAGTTTGGTTTGCTCTACCAGCGATTGTTGTTTTAGAGCTTAAAAAAGATATAAAAAGAAGCAATAAATATTTTAAACAAAACCTCAACACCCTGTAGCTTGAAATCCAAGCACTTGTGCAAGCAAACATGATCCCTACGTTTAAAATCTGTTCATAAATACTCCATTGAAATTATGACATACCACTAATTGAAACTCTAATATATAGATAATTAATATGAGTTACAATTATATTAAATTAAAATTTAGACAAACTGGCAATACGGTTGGATTTCGCCATGTTTAAGAGGTGGAGTCTTGTTACATAAACAAGGTAGGAAGCCTTTTCTTTGAATCTGATCGACCTACTCAATTGGTGGTCTAGTTAATGGAGGGGTATGAGTGGGAAGAAAAAGAATTTGAATATATTTTATTTGGTATTACTATTATATATTTTAGTCTATTTATTGCTCTGGCTTTCTTTGAGTTACTAGCAATTGAAGTTTTATTCTCATATACCTACCTATATTGTATATCTTGACTGATATCATGTAAGTTATTTTATTCGGTTATTTATATTATTTTTTAATTAAACTTTTTTTTCATTAAGAGAGAAAAATTTTTTTTTAAAGAAAAAATTGTCTCGAAATGTGATTGCGATTGGGAAAAAACATTAGTTTATATGTATACATTTAGTATTTTTTAAAAAATCATCATTTTTTACAAATTAAAAAAAAGTCATGGAAGTTAGCAACAAAATCAGAAACGAAATCAAAAATTTTTACAGTTGCCCACATAAGTTCTGGCCGCAATATATATTTCTCCATATTTAAGGATTGTTTCTAATTTTATACTTCAACAATAAAGAGGAAAAGTATAATTACATATAGAGAAAAGGGATGTGTCTCTGAGATATAGGGTGTATTTTATAATCTTTTATTTACATGCCGAATTTGAAGGTGTAACAAAATTATTACCAATTACTATGATTTTTTAAAATATTTGGAGGTGGCTTTTCCACTTGAAAACCCCTGAAAAAACGTGTGTTTCTGAGATATATGGTGTATTTTATATTTTTTATTTATAAATCGAGTTTGAAGGTGTAACAAAATTTGTAACAATTAATATTTCTTATTATTTAATTATTTATTATTTTACAAAAATGTATCTTTTATGCTGCAAAAAAATCAAATCTACACCCCTTTAGTCTATATATAATTATACTTTTTCTCTTAACTTTATTGTAGAAGTTTAAAAACAGATTTAATCCTTAAAAATAAAAAAAAATATATTGAGAGCAGAACTCCACTGTAAAAATCTGATTTTCGTTTCTGTTTGTATTACTAACAGCCTTAACGTAAAAAAAACATACCTCACTCTTCACTGATATGGCTTTCCATTATATTAATAAATTAATTTAATCTAGGAAAAAAGACGTTGAATACAATCAGTTTTGGCTGCTCTTTAATCAACAAAAAATTGACACTAAAAATATCGAAGAATGCAGGGCAAACATTTTTGACTTCTTAGAAGCTGGACATAGTGTTGCCCACTGTGTCTCAGCGGACTTCAAAATGAGTAGAGGGCTAGCTGCAAAATTCAGGTAAATTGATTTTAGATTAAATAATTTTGACCAAAAATGCGAATTTATTTCTAGAGCGAAGTTTGGCGTACAATTTGAATAAGAATTGCGGTCAAGTTGGTAGTTGCGTCGACCAGCCAATAAACAGCGGCTATATATTCCATCTAATTAGTAAAGCGCGATTTTTCCAAAAACCAAAATATATACACATATGGAGGGCTCTTATAAATATGCGACTATTATGCATTTTGGGTAATCTCAAAAACCTGGCTTTGCCCAAAATCGCTTGCGGGCTGGACCGCAAAAATTTTAAGATAATAAGATGCGTGATCGCCTATATTTATAGGAATTGCACCACCCAAATAACCATATGTGTATAAAACTAGTTTGACTTTTAGGAGTTAAGATGGGTACATATAGGCGCCTACGGAGGGGTTTAGTGGCTTCACCGAGCCCCACACTGTCCTGGAGTGCCTTGTGCGTCCCAGTTCGTGCGTAAATGCATTCCCCGTCATGTAATAAAACAAAATTAAAAAAAAAAATTACACGAAAGTGCGCAAAGAATTTTATTGCTGGGCAGTTCAATGGGTAAAAACTTAACTGCTTCTAACAACATATACAAATTCCTGGATGAATTTTCAAAAGGATCTTAACTGAGACCACACATTGTTACAAACGAGGCCTATGTAAGTTTTCCTTAAATACAATTAATGAAACATCCTCGGGTATACTTTCTAGGCATCCTGGTAACAATCCAGCCAGTGGTTTTAACGTAATTTTTGATTGGACCTTTCTGGAGAATATTGACTGTTGTCTCCTGAAAGAGAGCGATTACCTAAAGGGAAGACCCGGACTCCTTTTGTAGGACCTGATTGTAGTATCGACGACTTAGAGCTACTAGCCCCGATGCACAGTGTTGCGCCTAATGGACAAAAGTCCAAAAATAAAAGTCGGTCGATAATAAAATTAAGTACCGTACTATTTACAAAATAGCTGCAGACACTTATCACAAATATTTTTTTTTTATAAAATGCGTGTAAACAACGCAACGGAGCTCCGAAACTTTATCATTTAATTTGTTTATTTTGTCGTCATATAAAATACCCACACTTTAAAATAAGTATTTCTCCGGTTCTGTGCGTATAAGTAGAAAATATTATATTGTGTTATAGTGACCAAAGGTGCTTAGTTACATATAGGTATGTACTGATTTATACTCACTTATTTAATATATTAAATACTAAATAAATAAAAAAATAGCAATATTTTAATATTAAGCTATCTTTGAGAAAACTTTTAAAAAAATGTCCGCATATGTCCTCGACAATTTTTTGTATATTAGTACCTCAACTAGTGTACTTTATTACACTATGTTGTTTTCCTGCCCCAAACTGCCCCTTTTTTAGTTCTTAATTTTTTTAGATATGGCTTACACTATACCAAAAAGAGTTTTATTTGAAGAATGGTTGGTAAGCAATCAAAATGATAAGGAAAAAAATATTTTTTTGAAAATCAAATCAATATTAAATCTTGATGAAGATATCTGCAGTGAAACAGAAAGCCATTTAATTGACCAAAGTCATTTGTTTTGTATAAAAATGAAGGATTTATGGCAGAAAAGTCATCGAACCCGCAGCCAGTTAGAAAAAAATCACAGCCAATGGCTAAGTGGATCTATCACTGTTGATATAACTGAAGTTAACCAAGGGCCTTCACTTAGTCATGTAGAAGAAAGAAACTTAGTCGAAAGGCCTCGAAAATCATTCGAAGACTCTTCTTTAAAAACAAAGAAACGGAGAGTAGAGCCTTTGCTAAAAAACTATACCGTTGAAGAATTGCGTTTCGCTACAGAACACTGTATGGATTCTTCTAATGAAAAATTTTCTTCTGAAGAAAAATGTTTGAGTACTAAGCAAGCACTGGCTCTTTTTTATGATATTGATCTGTCAGTTAGAAAATACAACACTTTACGTTCTGTTGTAAATGCGCTACATCCTGATTGCTTCCCGAGTTACCGTGCCTTACTGCAAACAAAAAAAAAATATTTACCTAATAATATTACCGTAACAGAAATATCTGCAGAAGTTGGTCTTCAAGAATTGTTACAAAAAACAACAGACAGTATCCTTAATATTTCAAATTTAAATATTTGTCAAGTGTTCAATCTAAAACTTATTTGTAAGTGGGGTTTCGATGGCAGCTCGGGACACAGTCTATATAAGCAAAAATTTGAATCGGCATCTAATACAGATGAATATATGTTTTTAACAGCATTGGTTCCAATAAAATTAGTTGATAGCTGCAATAATGTAATCTGGTCTAACCCAAAAACAAATTCTACGTTTTACTGCAGACCCATCAAGTTCGCTTTTATAAAAGAAAATCCTGAAGTTGTTCGTCAAGAAGAAAATGCCATGGTTATGTCTGTAAACGAGTTGAAAGTTTATACTACTTCAATTGAAAATAAAGATTTAAGTATTTCCTACGAGATGATTTTGACTATGTTTGATGGAAGTATAGCAAATATTTTGTCCGAAACAAACTCATGTTCAAAATGCATCATTTGTGGAGCCACTCCCAAAGAAATGAACTCTGATACGGTTTTAGATAAATCTCCAGTAACCCAAAACTATCGTTTTGGCATATCAACTCTCCATTGCTGGATCAGGTTCTTTGAGTGTTTGTTGCATATTGCATACCGGTTGCCAATTAAAACTTGGCAAGTGAAAGGCGCAGAAAATAAAGCAATTACAGAAAACACAAAAAGGACCATCCAGGAGAATTTTAAGAGCAAAATGGGTCTTATAGTTGATAAGCCAAAGCCAGGATATGGCTCCACAAATGATGGCAATACTGCCAGGCGTTTTTTTCAAAATCCTGTTTTCAGCTCTCAAATAACCGGAATCGATAAAGAACTAATTGAAAAATTTCATTTAATTTTAAGAATTTTGGCGTCTGGTTGTAACATCGATATAACCAATTGATTTTTTTGAATTGCCTATTGGGCAACTTGCGGAAGATGCTTTAGAAGCAAGGCACAAAGAATTCAGAAAAATCAGATTATGTAACAGCAGAAAAACTTCACGGGTAAATGCCAACACCGATATAATTTCAACTCTTTTACTGACCTCTGACCCAGAATTATCTTCTTATAGACAATCTACTAAAAAAAATAAAAATATTTTGTATGATAATAAAATAAAAGAGTATATAATTATTGAGAATTCTCAGAACACACTGGTAGAATCTGTTTTTGGCTTAGAGCTATTTAGTTCCTCAAGTAGTGATGATGATCAGTCTGACTAGATTTTTGACTTATTTTTCTGAACTTTTTGTCATTTATGAAAAATAGAGGTAATGTAATATTTAGTACACTGAAGACTTGTTTTTTTTTTCAATATTTTTAAGCAAATACTTTTGTTTAATTTGTAGTGTGTAATATTTAGCATATAATTATTGAAAGCTTGTTTTTTGAGCAAATACTTTTATTTTATTGTTTGTTATGAGACAAATATAAATTAATTCAGTTATTTTATTATTAATTGCTTTTCTAATTTGGGCGAGGAAAGTTGTGAGCAAACTCTTCTTGTTATATTTTTAACATTATTTTAGTAAAAAACTTCAAAAGAGTTAAAAAAAAAAATACAAAGTTTACTTTTTTATTTTAACAGCTTATTTTAATTTTGTCCAATTACCCCTATACCACGCAACACTGTGCGATGGTTTAATTTCATACTACTATTTAGCTGGACTTGGATCTTGTATTTCTACTCAGAAATCACTATCTTTGTATTTGTTATATAAAAAAATAAACAATTGGAAAATTATTATGGTCTTTTGATTGGTTAAAATAACTCAATTTAATTAGTTTAAATAGAGATTTTTGCAACATTTCTTAAATCTCATCACTTAAAATGTTTATTATTAATATTAAAAAAAGTTTTATTCAAATCCTGTGGGAGTTTTGGAAGTTATAGCCCTTCAATTCAATAATTTTTTACCAAAAAACATTCGTTTGTTTGCAACCATATTAAATCGACTTAGGTATTTATTAGTAATTGCGTAAAAAAGTTTGATTCGAATCCTTTGGGAGTTTTGGAAGTTATAGTCGTTTATATTTTTTTACATCTAACACTTCAATAATTTTTTATCAAAAAACTTTCATTTGTAGAGATTTGCAACCATGTTAAATCGATTTAGATTTTTAGTAGTAATTGCGTAAAAAAGTTTCATTCGAATTCTTTGGGAGTTTTGGAAGTTATAGTCGTTTATATTTTTCTACATCTAACACTTCAATAATTTTTTACCAAAAAACTTTCGGTAGAGGTTTGCAACCATGTAAAATCGATTTAAATATTTATTACTAATTGCGTAAAAAAGTTTCATTTGAATCGTTTGGGAGTTTTGGAAGTTATAGTCGTTTATATTTTTCTACATCTAACACTTCAATAATTTTTTACCAAAAAACTTTCGTTTGTAGAGATTTGCAACCATGTTAAATCGATTTAGATTTTTAGTAGTAATTGCGTAAAAAAGTTTCATTTGAATTCTTTGGGAGTTTTGGAAGTTATAGTCGTTTGTATTTTTCTACATCTAACACTTCAATAATTTTTTACCAAAAAACTTCCTTTTGTAGAGTTTTGCAACCATGTAAAATCGATTTAAATATTTATTACTAATTGCGTAAAAAAGTTTCATTTGAATCCTTTGGGAATTTTGGAAGTTAAAGTCGTTTATATTTTTCTACATCTAACATTTCAATAAGTTTTTACCAAAAAACTTTCGTTTGTAGACATTTGCAACCATCCGAAACCGGTTTAGATATTTATTAGTAATTACATAAAAAAGTTTTATTCGAATCCTTTGGGAGTTTTGGAAGTTATAGCCATTAAGTTTTTTTAATACATCTAACAATTCAAAAATTTTTTACCAAAAAACTTTCGTTTGTAGAGGTTTGCAACCATGTTAAATCGATTTAGATATTTATTACTAATTGCGTAAAAAAGTTTCATTTGAATCCTTTGGGAGTTTTGGAAGTTATAGTCGTTTATATTTTTCTACATCTAACACTTCAATAATTTTTTACCAAAAAACTTTCGTTTGTAGAGATTTGCAACCATGTTAAATCGATTTAGATTTTTAGTAGTAATTGCGTAAAAAAGTTTGATTCGAATCCTTTGGGAGTTTTGGAAGTTATAGTCGTTTATATTTTTTCTACATCTAACACTTCAATAATTTTTTACCAAAAAACTTGCATTTGTAGAGATTTGCAACCATGTTAAATCGATTTAGATTTTTAGTAGTAATTGCGTAAAAAAGTTTCATTTGAATTCTTTGGGAGTTTTGGAAGTTATAGTCGTTTGTATTTTTCTACATCTAACACTTCAATAATTTTTTACCAAAAAACTTCCTTTTGTAGAGGTTTGCAACCATGTAAAATCGATTTAAATATTTATTACTAATTGCGTAAAAAAGTTTTATTTGAATCCTTTGGGAATTTTGGAAGTTAAAGTCGTTTATATTTTTCTACATCTAACATTTCAATAAGTTTTTACCAAAAAACTTTCGTTTGTAAAGGTTTGCAACCATCTAAAATCGATTAAGATATTTATTAGTAATTGCCTAAAAAAGTTTAATTCGAATCCTTTGGGAGTTTTGGAAGTTATAGCCATTAAGTTTTTTTAATACATCTAACAAATCAACAATTTTTTACCAAAAAACTTTCGTTTGTAGAGGTTTGCAACCATGTTAAATCGATTTAGATATTTATTACTAATTGCGTAAAAAAGTTTCATTTGAATCCTTTGGGAGTTTTGGAAGTTAAAGTCGTTTATATTTTTCTACATCTAACATTTCAATAAGTTTTTACCAAAAAACTTTCGTTTGTAAAGGTTTGCAACCATCTAAAATCGATTAAGATATTTATTAGTATTTGCCTAAAAAAGTTTAATTCGAATCCTTTGGGAGTTTTGGAAGTTAAAGCCATTAAGTTTTTTTAATACATCTAACAATTCAAAAATTTTTACCAAAAAACTTTCGTTTGTAGAGGTTTGCAACCATGTTAAATCGATTTAGATATTTATTACTAATTGCGTAAAAAAGTTTCATTTGAATCCTTTGGGAGTTTTGGAAGTTATAGTCGTTTATATTTTTCTACATCTAACACTTCAATAATTTTATACAAAAAAACTTTCGTTTGTAGACATTTGCAACCATCCGAAACCGGTTTAGATATTTATTAGTAGATACATAAAAAAGTTTTATTCGAATCCTTTGGGAGTTTTGGAAGTTATAGCTTTTAAATTTTTTTTGTACATCTAAAAATTCAATAATTTTTTACCAAAAAGCTTTCGTTTGTAGAGGTTTGCAACCATCTAAAATCAATTTAGGTATTTATTATCTTTTATAAAAAAAAGTTTTATCCAAATCCTTCGGGAATTTTGGGAGTTAGAGCCTTTTTCATTTTTTTACCATTTGACTTTTTAATTAATTTTCACAACAAAACTTTAGTTTGTAGAGGCTTGAGACCATCGTCAGTCGATTTAGGTATTCATTGTTAATATCTGGACAAAAAATTATTAAAATTCCTTGGGAATTTCAGGAGATACGGGCATTATATTGATTAAATAACAGGGAGCGCGGACTATAAATTGGTCGCTGGCAACCGGCATATGCTGCGTTCTCGATTTTGGTTGCTGGATATCGATCGGACGCTAGCTTCACACACATCGAAAAATGGTCGGGTTTTTTGCAGAGTAGGTAGATTTCGATATATATTTTTCACTAAGAGTGGCGGAAAGCCAAATTTTATCACGAAGAGGGCTAATATCACGCACTAAATCACTCACTATAGGACGCGATTAATCATTAAATTAACCTTATATACCATTAGTTTTGTCAACAAATAGGTGACAACTGAGTTGAGGTTAGGTGTGGTGTTGCCAGTTTTGTTGCGTTTTGTCACTCTGCAGCTAAAGCCTTGTCTCCAGTCTGGCTTTCTCTAAAGTGGAGAATTCATTCTGTATTTGAATCCCATCCCATTCCATCAACACCCAACGGGGAGCTTACGCTCCCCGTTGATGAACTCTTGGGTGTTATTGAACCTCCCAACGGGGAGTGTAAGCTCCCCGTTGTGAGGTTGGTTTGGCTTGGGTTGGGTTGGGTTGGTTTGGGTTGGGTTGGGTTGCGTTGAGCTGGGTTGGGTTGGATTGAGTTACGTTGGGTTGGGTATATCTACGGTCTGTGCGCAGCGCCTTATGTTCCCCTCGCGGTGATAGAGAAACGGAACAAACCAAAACACTGCACACATACTCCCAGAGTCGACAACCTACCAAGAAAAGGTAAAAACAGTTTTTGTGAATTTATTTTACGCATAATACCTAACCTTTCACGTGACTAAAAAATATAGAGTGAATTCGCCACTTTAGAGAAGGCACTCATGAGTCAGCCCCATTGGGGACAAAGCTGAAGCTGCAGAGTGACAAAACGCAGTAGACGACAGAACTGGCAACACCACACCTAACCTCACCTTAGTTGTAACCTATTTGTTGTCAAAACTAATCGAATACAGGGTTATTCTAATGACGTTATTCTATTCATGTCCCATAGTGAGTGATTTAGTGCGCGATAACACCCTCTTCGTGATAAAATTTGGCTTTCCGCTACTCTTAGTGAAAAATATATATCCAAATCCACCCATTTCGCAAAAAACCCGACCATTTTTCGTTAGTTTTAACAAAAGCCGCTAAACTGCAGAATTACCTTTTATTTATACTTGTATTTCTTACTTACTTACCGATGGATGTTTTGGAAAAATATGCATCTGGGCATTAGATTTCTTGCAAGTAGGCACACAACATTTAAACACCATTTTGTTTATTTAAACTGAATAGAGGACCGGGAAATTGAAAATCAGAAAGCAGGCACCACAAACACAAATTAAACCACAGACGACAAAATTCATAAAATAGTTAAAAACCGACGCGAAATTTGCTAATCCAAAATGTCTATGTACTGATAAAAACAGAAAACCAGGTATAAACGATTAAAATAATCTAAAATATTGAAAACACCGGGATTCCAAACATATTGACATTGAAAATAAAAACTTGTTTTCGTCTTTCCCCACCGCCACCGCCCACCGCGCTCGGCTTCGGTCGACTTCGCATATTTTCGTTTGGTAGCTAGCGGCTTGCTCCATCTTGGGTCTTTAGTAAGAACTACAGTCTTATTGAACCAATTTTAACATTGGAGTTCTCATAGTGTGGTGCTGAGCAGTAGGTCGACTGGGTTCCCAGGACCCGTCAGTAGTGATTTGTGAACATAGTTTTAATAATTTATCTCCTAGTTTGTGTCAGAACAAGGTGTTATTTTTTCAGTGTTTGAATATTGTACAGGTAGGTGATTTTTTTGTTCTACATTATACGGGTTAAAAAAATTGGCTCAAAACTATCACACTAACCTACATAGTTATTTCAAGTTTTTCATATACAGGGTGTTTTGGACTCTCTAGGTTGTTTAGGTTTTTTTTTTGTATAAAGCAATGAATGATGGATTTGATAATATTTATATGGATGGGCCATGTAATATTATAGGATCTATATACAGGGAGCGTAAATAGTAAAAAAATATGGTATAAAAATATGAATTCGTAAGCATGTGCTTTTTTTGCACCATATGTCTTCCTTTCATAGATTCTTCATCCAGAATAAATTAGTATCACGTAATTTTTTTTTATTTTTAGTATAATGGCGTGCAGTTCACAAGGTTTGTCAAAGAAACAGTTAGAAGAAATTTTAAACGACGAGCAGTTTTGGGAAGAAGACGCTGTGGATGAAAATTCCGACCAGGAGGATCGAATCGAATAATACGGTTTTAAACGAAGTTACTATATTGGAAGAACTAGAGACCTTTGCCGATCAGAGTGACCTGGATAATGACGAGGAAATTTTCAGCGACTACAACACTGCCAGAGAGCAAGAGATTTCAGACTCGGACGAAGAAGAGCTTCCAATTAGAAATGCTTGGTATGGGAAAGATTTCACCAAATGGTCAAAAACGCCAATTATAAGGGGGCACACGGCAGCTCATAATTTAATTACTGTTTTACCAGGACTTAGAGGGGACTGCTCGAAATGATCCTCCGTCAACACCCCACGAGGCTTGGCGTTTACTGCTAACTGATGATATGCTGAGAAAAGTAGTTACTTATACTAATATAAAAATAGGTATGTGTCGAGAAAAATATCGAAAGTTTCGAAGATTCAAAAAAAAATGTAGACCTGCATTTACGAACGATACCACCTTATCCGAAATAAGAGCATTTTTGGGCCTCTTATATTTACAAGGAATTTTTAATTCCGGTCATTTAAATTCCGGTCATGAGGACATTAGATCAATGTGGGCGACACATGGAACTGGAAGGCCTATTTTTCGAGCCACAATGAGCCTTGCTTGGTTTTTATTTCTATTAAGTTGTGTCAGGTTTGATGACGTTACCTCTAGAAAAGAAAGGATTAAAACAAATAAATTGGCTGCAATATCAGAGCTTTTTGATGAATTTGTAAGAAATACTTTACTTACTTACAAAAAGTTATCCTTTAGCCCTGGATATTATCTAACAGTTGATGAGATGCTAATATCGTTTCCCAGTAGGATTTGTTCTGGTTTGTTAGCCAGTTGCCGATTTCCCTCTACCAGATCTTACGTTGACACAACATGTTGGTTCAGGGCCTACCAGGCTGTTGCTGGCTCCCTGAGTTGCAAGTTGGATAGCCCTTCTTGCAGCCTTATTGTTGCCCATATTCTCTGCTAGGATTATCTCTGGCCTATTTTGGGCTTCGGCGAGGTTCCTGAGATCCTCCCAGCAGCTTTGCACAGTCCTCGACTTAGTCTCGAACTGTTGTAGTGCAAGTGTTCCAGCCTGGTCTCCTGTGAAAATTGCGAAGGTTTTGCCTCTTGGCAGCCCTTCTCTCATCAGTTGGACACAGGTTTGTATTCCTATTATGCCTGCCTGTAAATTTGTTGTTTCCAGGCCCAGGTTTAGTATGAGTTGTCTGCCCTGTTGTTCGTCCTCCACCATGCCCACAGCTACCCCGATCTTGGATCGTTTGGTTGCCGTGTGCCATACTGAGTAACCTCTTTGCCTGAGCCTGTCCGCTTCTGCGTCCAGTGGTCCCCTTTTCTCTTTGATGACAAAAGGTTTGTCTAGGTATGTGACCTTGGTTCTGTCTGTTCTTAGGGCCAGGCGCCCAAGGTCCTGTATCTTGTCAAATAAAGCATTGTGCCCATCTTTCGATAGGATTGTTGCGCCATTTGGCAGCAGTCTTTTCGCCCCCGATATAGCTTCAGCCCGTACCACTAAGTGTAGCGGGCTTAGTCCTATCAGGTTCTCTAGGGCAGCAGTCGGCGTTGTTGACATCGCTCCTGTTATGCCCAGACATGCTATTCGTTGTGTTTTGTTGAGTATCTGTATTACAGTCCTCTTTTCTGCCGCATGCCACCATATAGGTGCTGCGTATGTAATGATGGGTCTAACCATTGTCGTGTACATCCAATGTACCATTTTTGGTGACAGTCCCCATGATCTACCGAACATTCTCTTACAGTACATAAGAGTTTTCGTGGCTGTATTTGTAGCCTGGATTACATGCTTCTTGAAGCTGAGTTTTTTATCCAGGGTTATACCTAGATATTTGACCTCGTCTTCAACTCGCAGATTTTCTCCATAAAATTTTATGTTTCTAATGGGCTCTAGTTTCCTTCGTTTGGTAAAGGAAACCAGAGTAGTTTTTGTGGGATTTACTCTTAGTTGTTCTTTCTCACACCAGTGATCGACAGTAGTCAGGGCTCTTTGCATTTTTTCGAATACATGAGCCTGACTACCCCCTCGTGTAAGGATGACTATATCGTCAGCATATCCTATAGCGAGGATAAGCTGCCCCTCCAGTCATGTCAGCAAGCTGTCCGATACAAGGTTCCACAGCAGCGGTGACAGTACGCCCCCTTGCGGTGTTCCCCTGCACACTTTGGTCTTAACCGTTGTGCTGTTGAGATTTGCTGCTCCTTTCCTATGATTTAGCATTTGGGTTATCCAGCCGCATCATGGGATGTATTCCTCGTGCTGCTATCGCATGGTTGATTGAGTCATATGATGTATTGTCGAATGCTCCCTCAATGTCTAAGAAAGCTCCTAGGGCGATCTCTTTGTTGTTCAGAGATTGTTCGACCCTCTGGTTTATCTCGTGAATCGCTGATTCGCAAGATTTACCTGTTTGGTAGGCATACTGGTGTCGATGTAGAGGGTTGACCCGTAATACATTGTCCCTGATATGCCTTTCTATGAGCTTTTCCTCTGTTTTTAGGAGGAATGATGTAAGGCAGATTGGTCGGAAGGATTTAGGTTTCGCATAGGAGTCGCGTCCCGTCTTTGGTAGAAATACTACCTTTGCTTCCCTCCAACTCTCTAGTATATGCGCCGTGGCTAGACTTGCCCGCATTATTTTACATAGTGCAGGCAGCAGCAGTTCGCTACCCCCGCTGTAACATGACTGGCATTATGCCATCCATTCCGTAAGATTTAAATGGTTTGAAGGAATTTATCGCCCATTTAACCTTCTCGTAGGTTACTACCTTTTTAGCTAGTTCCCAGTGTTCCCTTTTGCCCCTGTTCGGAATGATAGAAGTTGGGTCCTGGGTATGTTCTGGTTAATGGAGAATTTTCGATCCCGGAAAGTGCGTGTTCAGCATTAAGCCAAGCGTTTCTTCCTCGGTTGTCATATATTCTCCATCGGGTTTTAGACAAGAACCTAGGGTTTGTTGTGGCCCTTTGGATATTGCCCTGTGGAGTCTAGCATATGCTGGTGTCTCTGTTAAGTCCCGGCATAGCTTCCTCCACCCTTCTTTCTTTGCTCTTTTTATAGCATCATTGTACCTGGTTAAGTGTTGTCTGTATAGATTCTGCTCGCCAGTTCTTTTGGTTCTGTTAAAAAGCTTTCTTACTGTCTTCCTTAGCTCGCCCAATTCTTGGTTCCACCATGAGGTGTTCTCTGCTTGACGTGGTTTGCTTAGTGGACATGAATTTTCAAAAGCAACTTTAATAGCCTCAGTGACTGACTCTGTCAGCACTTCGAGCTCTACATTGTCTTTTGCCTCCGTTGGACAGTTCTCCAGTTCGCGTCCTAATATCTCATTGAAGAGGTCCCAGTCCGTTTTCCTGGCGTTCCTGTAGGTCTGCGGATTTGTATCCATAGATTCTAGATCGAATCTTAAGTATCTGTGATCCGACAAACTTGGTTCAGATACATGACATTTTTTTAACGAGGTCGCAGATGCGTCCCTTGCCAATGGTTAGATCAATTACTTCTCTGCGGAGTATGTTGACGAAGGTCGGTTCCTCCCCCACATTAAGTATATTTAGACCGGAGGCAGCACAGTAATTTAATAATGATTCGTCTTGTTTGTTTGTTCCAGTGCTTCCCCAGATAGTGTGGTGAGCATTGGCGTCACAGCCTATTATAAGGTTTTCCAATCTTTGATGGTCTATCTACCTCCGAACTGTTGTCGGAGGTGGTTCCCCTTGTTGATCGTGCGGAAAGTATGCTGATACTATTATTGTATCGTAGCTCCTCTCCGCTGTTTTGATTTGCACTTTGAACGCCGCTGTGTCCCTGTCACAAAACTCCCACAGCGGTGTGGCCTCTATATCTTTTCTTATAAAGATACAGCTTCTTAGGTTAGGTCCCTCTTTTGGGTCTGACACTAGTCTCCCGTTGAGGTTGTTTCCTAGTCCCCTTATCTGGCCCCTATAACTATAAGGTTCCTGAATCAGGGCTATCTGAATATTATTGTCGGCTATGCATTTTTGTAAGGCCGCAGTGGCTGCTTTGCAGTGTTTATTTGTATCAGCCTCACACCCATTGCGGAGAGCGATTTTAGGAAGAAGAGGTTCCCGGCAATCCCCCTGTTTCCATAGAGGTTGCCTGGTCCCTCTTCTCTTTCTCTTGGCTGCTGGCCGAGAGTCTGATCTTTATGCTGCCAAAGTTGAGGTATAGCGATTGATTCGCTTCTCTTACTTTGGCCCAGGATTTCTCGTCCATGAGGAGCGTTACCAGGCAACCCTTGTCGTCCTGGTCCTTCCTCATATCGAGCACTTTCCACAAGCTGGTGTTGATGTTGTTTTGAACATCCAGCTTGTGTAGGAGTGCTTTCGGTTCCTCAGTAGGTCCCGGCATTCAGGTTATTGCCTTCACCGGTCTGGGAAGTTTGCCGTCCTCCGTTATCTGGAGTTCAGCTCCTTCCCAGGGAGTTTCCTTCTGCACCAGTTCGACGAGCCAATTTTTAGCTGATTCGTCGACACAGGTGATGTGAAGAATTCCCCCACCGTGGCTTACGCCTGCAAACTTGGGCGCAATTTGCGATCCGCTCTGCAGAGCGAGCGTTTTGTTGAGCAGCCAGCCCTTTAGGGTTTTGCCTGCTCCTCCGAGACGAATGCCTCGGGGTATTTTTTAGCTGTTATGGCCATTCTTAGAACCCCCGCCGCAGCATCCCGATAGGACAGCCCTGGTTCCCGTCTTGGGACCCTGGGCTTCTTCCTGGGTCTTTTTGACTCCGGCGGAGTTTCTCCCTCCGAGCGATGTCGTTTTTGCGTCTCGCTCGTATTGGCCTTGGTCTGGGTGGGTGTTAATGCCTCTTTGCCCCCCCCCCTTCCCTTGGCCGCCAACAGTTTGGCTTTTCGTCTTTGAGCCCCCGACAGTCGTTTCCTCCCGGCAGGTCCCTCTTTGGCTTTCTCAGCGGCGGTTCCTTGCGGCCCCGCCGTTGACTTCTCAACAGCGGTTCCTTTAGGTCCCGCCATTGCTGGCAAAGGTTGCTCTTGGCCCCCTTCTTTGGTATTTTGGGTATCTTGGTCCATCATAGATGTTCCCACGAGTAGCTAGGGAAAGGGTGGTCCACCCCTGCAGAGCCCCGCATGCAGGGGTAAGGCTGTATACAATGGGGTGCGCCTTGTTCCCCAGGGTTGGCCGCTAGTGACTGGGCCTCCTCCCAGTCTTGCATCCCTTGGCGCGCTATACCCTAAGAATTGGGAGATTTTATAGTGTTCTCACCACGCGGTCCGGGTGGTTAAGCCCAGACCCCCGTGCTGTTCATCAGCACGTACCCCACGCTCCCTTTCAGGATAATGGGGGTCGTTGCGCCGAATAGACGGTTTACGGTATATAGCTGGTCCACGACGATGACCTTCAGTTGGCCCGGACGGGTGTAGGCCCGTTGGCTTCCCTTATAGTCACCGTTAACCGGAATCATTTCTGGTTTTCCGGCCGTTCTCCTATCCGCCACCTGGAGACGCGCCTGATAGGTTGCTAAACCCTTGCAGATGTTTACTGCGGTATCAGGTGCAGACAATCTTAGAGGGAAAAGAATTTTGTTACGAATTGATAACACAACTGTCATTGCTTTTATAAATAAAATGGGGAGTATTCGCTTTAGAAAATTAAATAAATTAAGTAGGATTATTTGGGATTGTTGTGAAGAAAGGCAGATTTTTATTTTTGCATCTTATATCAAATCCTCAGAAAATAAAGAGGCAGATTTAGGTTCACGCCAGTTAAATTTATAAACAGAGTGGGAACTCGACAGTAGTTATTTTAACAAAATAATTGAAACATTTTATGAGCCGAGTATTGACCTTTTTGCAAGTAGGATTAATAAGAAGTGTAGGGTTTTTGTGTCTTGGCATAGAGATCCTAAAGCCTATGATATAGATGCGTTTACATTAAATTGGGAGAATCTGGATTTTTATGCTTCTCCCCCTTTTATTTTGATTTTAAAAACCCTAAATAAAATTCAAAATAATAAGGCTACTGGAATTGTGGTAGTTCCTGATTGGCCTACCCAGCCATGGTACCCAGTCTTTTATTCCATGCTAATAAAACCCCCTTTAATTCTTAAACCGTCTTGTGATTTGCTCTTTTCTATTGACAGGTCACCTCACCCGTTATGGAAGCGCCTTACCCTGGTGGTAGGTGTCTTATCAGGGAAGCACTGAAACTAAGTAATGTTCCGGTCTCAGCCATTGATATCTGTTTGGCATCCATCACAGAAGCCACTATTAGGCAGTATGATGTCGGTTTGAAGTTATGGTGGTTGTTTTGTAAGGAGAAGCAAATTAAGGTAAATACTTCTTCGATACCTGAAGTTTTAGATTTTTTGGTGTCTCAGTATAATAAAGGAGCCTCTTATAGTGGTTTAAACTCCTATCGTTCCGCTATCAGCCTTATCTTAGGCCATCACATAGCGGAAGATAGCAGGATCAAAAGATTTTTTAAAGGAGTTTTTCACCTAAGACCTTCTAAACCTAGATCTATAAATACTTGGGACCCGTCTTCAGTCCTTTCTTTTAGTAGAACTCTTAAAAATGATGATATTTCTGTTGAATACCTCACTTATAAGTTAGCCATGTTAATGGCATTGGCCACAGGACAGAGAGTACAAACATTAGCTTCTATTCAAATTGCAAATATTTCAAAATTCGAGAGGAAAATTGAAATAAAAATTGTAAATAGAATTAAAACTTTTGGAAAAAATAGACTTCAACCGTTACTTGTATTACCTTTTTTTGCTGACTCTGATATTTGTGTTGCTAAGACTCTTTTGTGTTATTTAGATCGGACTAAGAGTTTAAGGCTTTCTAATGTGGATTTATGTAAAAATTTGTTTATTACTTTTAAGAAACCCTCCCATAATGCTTCTTCTCAAAGCATTTCAAGATGGATAAAGAAAATCATGGGTTTATCTGGTGTAGATATTTCTACTTTTAAGCCGCATAGCACTCGACATGCGGCAACATCGGCTGCTTTGAGAAGAGGTCTTATAGGTTAGTTATAATACTATAAGATTAGCCGCAGGCTGGTCAGCTGCATCAACGACTTTTGCAAAGTTCTATGATAGACCTGTTTAAGATCAGGCTGATTTTGCAAAAGCCGTTTTCGATAATTCTTAGTTTTGTTTTTGATACGTATATAATATATTACATTATGTTAATTATGTATTAGGTTTGTAATACCTTGTTACCTGATTTGATACATTGAGTTTATTTTTTGTTCAAAATTGCTCTTACAATTCAGAATTAGATATATTTGATTTCATTATAATTTTTGTGTTTTTTGTTTTACCTGGAAGTATAAGGCCAAAAATGTCTTTCTTTAAACATCTACAATAATATTCTTATTTACGAGACGAGGACCAATATAATTAATTGATCAAACGAACTTACCCTCAGTGAAGTAAATGAAGTGTTTTCGCGACGAAGGCGGTTCGCGGTTCGTGCCGGGGTGTTTATTTATACAGGGTGTTCATTTGAAAAGTTCCCACCACGGATTTATCGAAAACCACTATTTAAAAAAAAACGCCGAAATACCTCAAAAGGTTTGTCAAGGGGGACAACTTTCTAACCTAAAATTACTTCACCCTCTGCCCCCAGGGTCATCCCCTTAAAAATTTTAAACGGCAAGGGGTATCGAGTAATAGCTTGTTTAAAAAGTCTTTTATTTTGATGTTTGATTTTTTTTAAATTGGTCGATTCGTTTTCGAGAAAATTAGAAAAATCTTTGTTTATCTTAATTTGTTCAGATAGAAAACAAAAACATGAAAATATCAGTTTTTATAAGTGTTCAAAATGTTGCCCGTTTTTGGCCAAACAATGATATAGGCGATGTTCAAATTCCTGACGGACATTTTCAAAAACATATTGTGGGATATCATGGCAGCTGTCGATGATGCGTTGACGAAGTTCATCCAAACTTTCAGGTCGGGGAGTAAACACAATAGATGTCAAATGACCCCATAGAAAAAAGTCTAACGGCGTTATATCAGGAGATCTAGCAGGCCATTCTAAAGGCCCCCTTCGCCCTATCCATTTATCTGGAAACTCGTCGTCTGAAATAAATTTCCAGCAAGACGGCGCTCCTCCTCACTATGTTCTTCCCGTTTGGCAATGGCTTTATAGAATGCATACAACTTCTAGCTAAATATGATGGATTCTTGAAGATCATTTACATGCATGCAATGAAAGTGAAAAGAGAAATGTTTTTTCAGGATTTTCTAATCGAATACAAAACGATTTAATCTCTTTAATCGCTTTTGTACTCAAGGAAAAAATACGACATGAGTTGAACGAAACAGAGGTCGTGGCTATTATGATTGATGAGACACTAGATATAAGCGGCAAAGAACAACTTTGTGTAATTTTTACAGACTCAAATGTCATAGTTGATCGATTTATGCGATTTATCGGCGTAAGTGAAAATCGAACTGCAGAAGCGCTAACCAAAATTATTACGGATATCTTGAATGACGACTATAAATGTACTGATAAACTAGTAGCTCAAACTTACGATGGAGCCACTGTTTTATCGTCTAGTAAAAATAGGGTTCAGCAAAAAGGGGGAAAATTGCGGGAAATTTGTCCTGACGCGATATACGTATGGTGCAAGTCATATTTTAAATTTAGTTTTGTCGAAATCCTGCGAGAGGGTAGTGGAAACCAAACACTTTTTTGGAACAATTAAAAATTTGGGCACATTTTTCCACATGAGTACCAAAGGTGCTGATTTCTATAATCGATTTTGTTCTAAAAAATTACCACGTGTTGTACAGACTCGATGGGCCTATAATTCCAGAACTGTAAACGTAATTTTCAGTGAACTTTTTAATTTGAAAAACCTATTTAATAATATGCTTAAAAATCAATCAAACTGGAATGTAGAGAATTTTTCGGCAGCTAGAATGTATTTATTTACACTAGATGATTTTGAATTTAATTATTTTTTAGAAATTTTCAATCAAATATTGGTTGAGACGGATGTACTGTATAATATAAAACAGTCGAAACTATCTGATAATGGCTATTGTATTAAAAAAATGGAGAGTTTCAAAGCATTTTTGGAAAATTTCTTCATAGAATTCGAAAAAATCTATAAGTAAATGTGCGAATGCTTATGGCGAACCTCGAACAAAACGAAATATGGATGATGTTAAAACGCATTACAGGCGAATTTTCAGAGAAATAGTTGACAACATCAAAAGCGAATTTGATGATCGCTACAGGGAAATTAGATTATTAGATTCTGTCCGTCTTTTGGATTCTGTTTCGAAACTTTTAGAAATAAATTTCCAGATGAAATATTCAATAGATTAAAATTGAAATACGGACAAAAGTTTGATTTTGAGAGATTGAAAACTGAGCTTAATTGTTTGTATTCATCATCAGAATTCAAAGGCATGAATGCTTATGAAGTCATACGTTTTTGCCAGGAAAAAAAATGTGCGAAGTGTTCCCTCAAATAATCAAATTAGCAAAATTAATCGTAACAATACCCGCTAGCTCGGCATCTGCAGAACGTTCATTCTCTGGATTAAAACGCATCCACACGTATTTACGTAATACTTAAGGACAAGAACGGTTTAGCAGTTTATCAATAATTTTCTTGGAGAAAGAACTCTTGCTAGATTTAAAACATTGCATTTTTGGTGAAAAATCGTCGTATTGAACTAATTTATAAAAAATGATTGTTTCTTTTTCTCAGTTAGTCAGACATTTTTAAATAAATTTGTGTAAGTAAAGACAATGTTCCACTTCATCAAGAAAACGATTCTTCTCGACGATTTTTTAATGGTAAGTACATTTAAAAGAATTATGCTACCTTATTGCCTAGTGCCTACCTTACTCTTAATGCCACTGCACGCCACTGGTTGGCATGTGTTATAAGCTATATGTAATAATCTGGTGGCAAATACTAACATTTAACTGAGCCCCAATTAAGTATTTGGATTGCAGTAACAGTTGATCTGATAAAATATAAAAGTATAATAATATGCAAAAGTATAAAATGTATATGTAGCAGTAAAAAAATTGGTAAAAAGCACTTAAAATAGCTCAAAAGCAAGTCTTAAAAATAAGCATTTAATCTGCATTTACCATCATTTATGATTATGTACGTATCTTCATTTATTTTTTTTATTTTTCAGATTTACGAAGACGAATTAGTCTGCTTGCCTATACAAAGACCAGAAAAGCATCAGACCTTAGGCCGAAGAAAAAAAAACTATATAAGATTGCCTCTGACCTAAGAAGAACAGCAAGAAAACTGGATTTCCAATGCAGTGATCTTCGGGAACAAGTAAAAAAATATGAAAATTTTTCAACCTGTGATGAATTTCTTAAGGCAAAGCTAAATAACAAAACATATCAATTTGTCATGTCACAATTGAGATGCCAACCACTACATCCAAAAGGAAGGCGATATACATTGGATGAAAAAATTCTGTTTTTGTCATTTTTAAAGCAAAGTCCAAGAGGCTATAACCTACTTCGAAAGCTATTTGCCATTCCATCAAGAAAAACACTTACCAACTTGTTGGCTAATATTCCCTTTTACACCGGAATTAATAAAAATATTATGGAAACTCTAAAAATAACGGTAGAAAAAATGAAGGACATTGAAAAGATTTATTCAGTAATATTCGATGAAATGGCTGTTGAACCTTTATTGCAATACAATAAAAAAACCGACTTGATAGATGTTTTCAGGACAATAGTGGACGGGAGACCCGAAGACATTTGATTGCAGATAAAGCCATGGTTTTCATGGTGAGGTATGTTTGCAAAAAATGGAAACAACCACTGTGCTATTATTTCATTGAAGGAGGAATGAAAACAGATGTGTTGGTAAAAACAATAAAAGAAGTTGTCTTTGCTTGTCAAAATACTGGTCTGAGTGTTAGGTCAATTGTATGTGATCAGGCCAGTGCTAATGTGGCTGCGATTAAAAAAATATATGAAGAAACCCATGAATATTTTGTTAGAAGAGAATAGGAAAACAGACTATTTGCAGTTCTCATTGGGGGAAAAGAAATCATCCCACTCTATGATGCTCTACACCTTTTAAAGGGCATCAGGAACAATTTTTTTAATTATGACGTTATTTTTCAATGGAGAAATAATGCACCAGAGAAAGCTCGATGGGACCACATAAAACAAGTATAGTCGCTTCGCTCCTATACTTTTGGTCCGTGGGGACCAGTTTGGAACCTTTAGGTCTTGTATGTGAAAAGCCATAAGGGAATTTAAAAAAACAATCAAAAATTATCAGGTGTACTTAGGTGAGTCAGGGAGGCTAACGTCTACCTGCCAAGGAAAGAGCGGACCAGTTGTTGGGGTATCATGCTTCAAAGAACCATAATTTGTTATATAGTCGCGTTGTGTGTCAATATACTGTCTTATATTTCAAATATCTGTGAAAGTATATTAATTGTATTCTAAATAAAGCCTGAATACCAAATTCGAACAGAATCGGACCAATAGCAAAAAAGTTACGGTAGTCACGTGACCTAGGCTGAAACTTAAATGTCAGTTATCTGTCATAATTTATTGTATCCTAAATAAACCATAAATACCAAATTCAGAGAGAAGTTCCCATAAGGGTCTATTTATTGAAATAGAACAAACGGGATTTTACGTCGATTTGTTTTAATTTTTCTTTTTATTTTAAAATGTAATAGTAATAAAATATCAAAAGAATTGACAGGAGAAGAATAAGAAATAAAAAAAACCATAAATAAATTGAATCGAAGCTATAGAAGCCGAGATATAAGTAAAAAAATGGGGAGGAACAAAAGAAAACTGGTTTTTTCCCACGGTATCATTTTTTTTCTTAAAATAATTTATGACAAATTTTAGTTTTAGCCCTAAACTTGTAATTTTCACAAAAAAAACCCAAGAAAAAAAAATTTTTTTTTGGTCGAAAATCGAAAGGGGTATACCCACGAAAAATTTCGAAAAAATGGTTTTTATTTTTTTATAAATAAAATATAACTCTGACAACTTTTTGTCTTATACAAAAGTTTTCGGGAATATTACGAGGTATCCGTGCGTTAAAACGAATCGGTTCTAGCTATTATACAATCGGAGAAAATTGGAAAAAACTATTAAACATAAATATCGAATTATCAAGAGCCCTATGGAAAAATTTCAATTTTTTATTTTTCTATCCTGTACTACTTCAGAGTATCTTTAAAAAAGATTATTACCAATTTGACTCTAAAATGAACGGAAAACCTATTTCTTTGCATTTTTCGATTTTCGAACAAAATCCGGGGTCAAAATGACAATTTTTTCAAAATATGCTCCGAATTCAAAATTTCTTTTTTCTAGTTAAAAACCATTCAAAAACTAGTAAAAAAGCTTAATGCCAAAATTTTCCATGATTTATACGAGTGCCACAATATAAAGAGAAATATTAGGTCCCATAAGAGTCTATGTATTTACGTCGATTTTTAAACTTTTTCAGTTTTATTCCGAACGGCAATTGTAATAAAATATAAAAAGAATTAACAGGAGGAGAATAAAGAATAAAAGAAATCATCAACGAATTGAATCGAAGCTATAGAAGTCGAGATATTAGTAAAAATGTAAAAAAAAATAAAAGAAAACTCGTTTTTTCCCACGGTAGAATTTTTTTTTTTTAAATGATAACTGACAACTTATAATGTAAGCCCTAAGTTGGCAATTTCCAGTAAAAAAAACCCAAGAAAAAAAATTTTTTTTTTGCTCCAAAATCGACAGGGGTATAGTCATGAAAAATTGCGAAAAAATGGTTTTTATTTTTTTCTAAATAAACTATAACTCTGACAACTTTTTCTCTTAAATAAAAGTTCTCGGGAATATTACGAGGAATTCGACTGTTAAAACGAATTGATTATAGCTATCACAGAATCGGAGAAAATTGTAAAAAACTAATAATCATAAATATCGAATTATCAAGAGCCCTATGGAAAAATTTTAACTTTTTATTTTTCTATCTTGTACTACTTCAGGATACCTTTCAAAAAGGTTATTATCGATTTGACTCTAAAATGAACAGAAAACCTATTTCTTTGCATTTTTCGATTTTCGAACAAAATCCGGCCCAAAATGAAAATTTTTTCAAAACATGCTCCAAATTCAAAATTTCTTTTTTCTAGCTAAAGACCACTCAAAAAGTAATAAAAAAGCTTTATGACAAAATTTTTCAAAATCTATAATAATGCCACAATATTACGAGAGAACATAAGATCCCTTTAAAGCCTATGTATTCGAACCGATGATTTCTTAATTTTTTTTTTAAAGGCAAATTTAAGAAATAATTTAACAAAATAAGATAAAAGGAATAGGGTAATACAAAATATTATCTACAAATATATACATATCATCTAATAGCCAATTTCAATCAAATAGGAAATTTTGATAGTCACGTGACCCTAGAACTCAATATTTTAAAATTTTGTAAAAAATCAACAATTGCATCTTAAATAAACCCCAAATTCCAAATTTGAACCCAATCGGATCAATAGTAAAAAAGTTATGGAAGTCACGTGACTTTAAAATTCAATATGTCAAATTTCTGTCAAAAATGTATTACTGGCATCTTAAATAAAGCCCAAATACTAAATTTCAACCCAATCGGATCAATAGCAAAAGAATTATGAAAGTCACGTGACTTTAAAATATAATTTGTCAATTATCTGTTAAAATTTATTAATTGTGTCCTAAATAAAGCATAAATATCAAATTTGAACCCAATCGGACTCATAGCAAAAAAGTTACAATAGTCACGTGACCCGGAAGTCAAATGTCAAATATCTGTCAAAAATTAATAATTGCATTCTAAATAAAGCCCAAATACCAAATTTGAACCCAATCAGACCAATAGCAAAAAAGTTACAATAGTCACGTGACCTGGAAGTCAAATGTCAAATATCTTTGAAAAATTAATAATTGCATCCTAAATAAAGCCCAAATACCAAATTTCAATCAAATCGGATAAATAGGAAGAAAGTTAAGGTAGTCACGTGACCCTAAAACATAGTCATGTCAAATATCTGTAAAAATTTATTAATCTTATCCAAAATAGGTACTAGGTACCAAATTTCAACCAAATCGCACCAATACCAAAAAAGTTATGATACTCGACTAACCTTAAAAATCAATAATTTCAAAAAAATTTTATTTATATCCCAAAAGCAATGTTTAAGAATTATTAACATATATTAATAATAAACTAAATAGTAAAAACTCACCTAATATCTAAATTTTTATTTTAAATTAAATAGATCATTACGACTGACCCGTGTATATATTCGAATAATTTTAATAAAATAATCGGGCAAATTTCATTTCGTCTCACCCCGGTATAAAACCACTGACTTTTCAAAAAAACGGCATTTTTCGAAGACGTCAAAATGTTTGCCGAATTTTCCTGGCCGCAATACACAATTTCCCCAATTGATATGCACAGATTCGGAAAGCCCATTCATTTTCTGATTCGGTGATTCCTTTCCCTGATCGTTTCCGGTTCATTTTCATTCATAATTTTACAAAAAACCAAACAAAGTCCCGGCCACCTGTTACGAGCAAAAAATTTGTAACCACAATGCGTCAAAGTATTGTTCCCACTAGCCATTTCATCAGAGTTTAGGTTGACACCTCCAATTACCTGCAAAAACGCAAAAAAATGGACTTTTTTCATAAAATCGCATTTTTCGGGTACTTGTACTATCGCTGGAACCCTGAAATTTTAGTATGTGTTGTAAAACAAAATTTCGGATCCTTTAGATGTTGTTTGATCTTTTCACCATATACAGGGACGCGGCAAATGAATTAAACGCGGAAATTCGAATTGCCCAGAACCTATTAAGGTTGGAAGATTGTAATTTTACACAAATAGTGGGGTTATTAAAGTATTTAAGGCCTGAGAATATAAATGGTCCAGGTGCCACTACGAAAAAGTTATTAAATAAAATGTGATTTTTGAGTCGGACCTTCATGGGTAAAGTTCATTATTGCTCGCCCTGTATGGCTTACGAAAATTTCGGTTATATGGCATATGAAAGGTAAAGGATGAAGATATTTTTTGAAAAAAAAAATTTTCCCAAAATAAGTATTGTTTGGCAGAAAATTCCAAAAAACTGAAAATGCCAAAACTCGTAAAATAATTTTTTTACAAAAAAAAGCTCCAAGTATGTCAAATCTCTTATAAAATAAAGTATTTTCGCCGAAACACTTTTTTTATAAAAATTTTTTTTTAGCTTCTAGAGAAGTTTGAAATTTTTTTTTAGTCACTTTTATTCGCTTATAATAACTCGCCCTGTATACCGATTTGGCCCAAAAAGTATACAGCTCTTAAGCCCCCACCGATCCTTATGTCCTAAAAATTTCAAGTCGTTTAAAAGCTTTTTATTTGAGTTCTCGCGTCTGAAAGGAATTTGACCCGTTTTTTTACGAATTTTTGACTTTGAGACAGTACCGCTCCGTTTGGTGGTACCGGAAAAAAAAATTGTTTACGGATCCATCATTCCCAATGTATTGAGAGACCCTATGCCAAATTTCATCGTTTCGCTAGCCATACAGCCAAAGATATGAATTTTTATTTCCAAAAAAACACGATTTTTCGGGCCCGACGTGGCGTGCATAATATAGTCTGCGACTATATAACAAGTTTATGACTTTGAAGCAGCTGAAGATGACGACTATAAATTGTGTTCAAAGCTAAGTTACAACCATATTCATAATAATAAAAAAATGAAAGTATCTATTGCAGCTCAAATATTAAGTAATAGAGTAGCTAGTGTCACGAACAGAATGGCAAAATGTAACATTTCTAATAGCCCTGAGGGTGTATCAAAAGATGCAGTTAGCACTGCAGAATTTATTCTTTTTATGGACAAGGTTTTTGAAAGCGCAAACGGTAGTGCTATTACCACAAGACATGGAAAAGAATTAAAATCTTCGGTAACTATGCATTGAAAACATGTTAATTTTTGGTCAGAAGCTGTAAAGGTCTTTCAGAGTATAAAATTTGTGAACAAAATAAAAAAGAAATACTCCCTCCTTCACTAAAAAATTGGATTCATACTCTCAAAGGCTTTTCATATTTATGGAACCAATTAAGTAAAGAGAGTGTGGCATTTTTATGTACAAGAAACCTAAATCAGGACCCTTTGGAAAACTTTTTTGGTTCCATCCGAAGCCATGGAGTAAGAAATATAAATCCAAATGTTACAAGTTTTGTCAATTCTTTCAAGACATGAATAATTAATAATTTTGTATCATCACATTCAGCTTCTTACAATTGTGAAGATGATGAATTACAAGGGCTGGAAAATTTTAAGACATTGTTACTAAATGCAACAAAACCGGCAATACCTTCTGCTTTGTCCATCCCAAATGTAGATGTGCCTTATATAGACTTGAGCAAATGTTCTCTTTTAAGAAGGGGCAAATTAACGTACATTGCAGGATTTGTTGCTAACAAAATTTTAGAGAAAATTAAACTATGTGCAGTCTGTAGGAAAAACTTAATTGAAGGTGATAGGAGTCGAGAAGAATATTTCTTAATTGAAGCTCGAGCTTATTCTCCTAGAGCTCTTCTGGCGCCTTCAACAAACTTTAACATATTTTTTCAAAAATGTATTCATTTCTGCCGTTCCAAGGCAAAAGAATGTATTCGCAAAAAGCAAGTTTTGAGAAATTAAGGTTTTCCTTATTTTTTGTGCCCTGCGGTTATTAGTTGACGTATCTTTATAAAAATTTGCGAACCTATGTTTTTTTACCATACCTTTTAGACTATACTAAAATAAAGCTCTATAAATATCAATTTAACGCAGTTATGTCGCTTACATTCTTTTGCCTTGGTAATTATTTTTTAATACCTAATTTCAAAAAATTGCAAAATAATGTATTGTACATCATTTTGCCATGGTTTAACATGCGTAGAAAATTCGTAAAATATGTCAAAACAGTGTATATTTTATACATTTATATCGCATTTCTGGGATTATAAATAAAATTAAAGGTAATATAAAAGGTTTTTATTAAGTAATATAAAATGTAGGAAAGATTAAAGGAACATAAAAGTAAAACCTTTAAAATAAAAATAAAAAAAAATTAACAAAATAAAACATAGGTATTTGAAAAATGCATAATAAACAAAAATTTAAATAGAAAATATGCCAACAAAAACACGTTTGAAAAATACATTAAAAAAAAAACAAAAATTCTAACTTTTGCGTTCGCTTAGAAGTAAAATAAAATGTAGGAACATGTTAAAGAAACGTAAAAATAAAACCCTAAATATTTAAATAGAAAATTCTAAAATAATGGCACATTCTGATGCTCATGCATATAATTGATAATATATCAGATAGTATTTTATTCTTTAGTGAAATGTCACAAAGTTTGAAATAAAACGGGAAAAATAAATCTTAAACGTTAAGGTTAAACACGTAATATCATTAAAGCCCCTCTTCCAATAAATCTTCCGCTTCTGTTGAAGAAATATCTTCCCAAAATCTTTTGCGTGATGGTTTCACATATAAAGCCAAATTCCTTAATTTTTTTTCTTCCAGTCAGGGCAGCAAAAGTCAGTTTTATAAAAGAAGTTGTTTTCTCCTTTCATAAAGGATATTTCGACAATTTCCTTTATTAATATAGTATCGCTGTTATTGCTTTTGCTCTTTTTTAAAGTACTTCCGACAAAAATATTTTGAACATTAAAAAAATCTGAAAAAGTCATTTGTTTTGGCACTAAACGTTTAGGGGACTTTTCTACGACTTGTACAAAATCATCCATATCTTCAATTGTCTAAAATTTTTTTGTCGACTATTCTATTTTCCCATGCAAACCATCAGCCGAATTGTATGTATGTTCCTTCAATAAGTATTTTATTGTTACAGAGTGTAATGAACAACATTAGTTATTAATATATAACAAAAGCATGTAAAACAAATACTAATTCTTATTTTGTGCTGTACAATTGTCTGCCTATAAGATTATATCTGTAGCATCTCTACACAAATCTAAAAACCTAACAAAGACACTGGCTACATCTTCACCTCTTCTTCCAGCAATCGCCTCGTGCCACAAAATGGCAAAATGTTCGTCATAATTTTTCTTTAATGAAGCAAAAGTCTCAGTAAAAACAGTAAGTCTTGATGTAAAAAACGAGTCTTTTATTTTGGGCATTCTTGGCAGTAAAAACACTTTCTGCATATCCACGGCATAAACCTTGACGGCTGGATTTTCTAGGAACTACTTGGCATCTTTCTGTTATATAAGGAGCGACGTAGGTAATACTAAACAAAAATAACCATAACAGTTGTTGCTCGTTAATATTATGTTATTAAAATAATTATTCTATAATTAAAATCTGATACATTAAATTTTATTGAAATAAGACAAAAGGCCGAAATATTATAGGCAGAAAACTTCAACGATTTAGCTGGTAGGTTAGGTAGATTCAGTTGCTCAAAAATAATAAAATATTATCTGAAATTGAGGACAATAATTTATTATATTTAATTGCAGATACTGTATGTATATTTTGTAGGAACTTTTAAGTTTTTTGTTAAAGAATAGCAAAAGTAGTAGTTAAAGGCCGGTAAAAGGGTATACAAATTACCTCTGTTATGTGCTCTTCTTTTTTAAGCTGACTATTCTCATCATTCTGAAGGTCCAGTTGAATACAAGTACCACACTTATCGGCTTCGATTTCATAAAACCCAATATTCATCTTGTCTATCTCTTTACGGTAGGTTTCGTAACAGACTTTATTTCCCGGGTGCCTTTTATTGTAATCATCGTGCATATCTTTAATTGATATTTCAGTAGAAAGGTATTTTCTATGCAGCGCGCGCTCCCTCCGGTAATAAGAAGGTTTTGGATTGCAGGAATTTATGTGATCTTTAATGGGTGTTTTGGATTTTATGTTAGATGGGGTGCGCTTTTCCCTTTGATCGTTTGAAGGGGTTGACAGCTTTATCCCATGAGTGTCTTTGCATTTTTTTATTTTTAACATGTGATCGACAATTGTGCTACTTTTATAACCTAAGGTCGACAGAAAAAACTTTTGACACACCTTTATTTCTTCTTTATTATTTGTATTTATTTATTTTTAGCCGGTAAATTCTCGAGAAATTTCTACGGCTCTCTCGAACCTGTCGTTTAGCCTTTTTCTCAACAGTTTCTTCTCAAGTAACCAGATGTGGTCGTGAATATTTTTTCTTTTATGTTCATTAAACAAATTTGTACACCGTTTAAATTCGCAAACTGGATTTCTAAGAGGATGGATATTTTTGTTTCTAGATATCCTTTGATCTAAAGTTCAAGCACGCTTCATTTTTTTTAACTCATTTTTTTCCTCCATTATGACTTTATTTTCTTCATCAACTATATCATCCTGTTCAAGTTCAATTTTTTTTAATGTTGGGTATGTAATCTGGATCCTGTAAATCGTCGTCTTGATCGTCCGGATCGAAAAGGATCGTATCTTGATCCACTACTTCCAAAGCACATTTTTCACTTGTCTGCATTTCCAAACATTGATCAACACTGCTTCTTGTCTTGACCTTTTTAGAAAAAATCAATTGTTTAGATAAGTCCACTTACCTTATTTCTTAACAATTCTACCATTCTCCGTGTCCTGTTTGAATACATTTTGATGTTACTAACGGCACACAGCACGAATTACGACAACGAAGACTGACTCGACCGCACTTGGCAGAGGATTACGAAATACTAAATTAAAACAATGGCAAAGCAAAGTATATGAAACGCATGCCTTATTCTGCCTTAATTCCGTTGACAAATATTGTAAAGTGTTGCCAAGGCAAAGTAATGTATGAGCACATACATTCTTTTGCCTTGGTACGACAAAAAAAAATAATTTAATTTACAATATTTTGTAATGTAAGTAATTGCATATACATTATTTTGCCTTGGGACAGTACCAAAAAAGTGTATATACATTAATTTGACAGGGCCATTATCTCCCTTAATTTTTAAGCTATAAAAATTCTAAAAATATTCACTTATGCAGGAAAAAAATCCGATTCCAAATATCCAAAAAACTCATTTTCGCATTTTTTGCGAGTACATCCTTTTGCCTTGGCACGGCAGATTTGGTTTCAACCATTTTACCCCAAATCTGTTTCTCATTAAATGTAACAGCACAGTCTAACAATGAAATCTATATACTGAAATCTATATACTGAAATCTATATATACTAAATCTATATATAGTTGAAATCTATATACTTTGGTAACAGCAATTTTGATGTTTTTCTTAAAACATTTATGCAAAGAGGACATTTTTATTTTTAACTGTCAAAAACATAACCTTTCAGAAATGCTGTTTCAGTACGAAACAAGGTTCCATACATTTATATGGATCAGAAATATTAATAATATATTGAAGGGAAAGTCCACAATTCGTAATTCAAGTAATTCAATCAAATTGTATGCTTCAAAAAAATATGAAAAGCATCAGAAATTTAAACAGAGGATAGAGAGAATGAAAAATTTGAAATCATGATTTTAAAGTGTATTATGACTATGAAAGACTACCTAAAGAAAGGCTTTGTTAGAAAGACACCTAAGAGTTGTTCTACCTAAAGAATTGTTTTGCTGATATGAGGGGGAAACATCAGAATCGCCCTCACCGATTGAGCTCTCAGTTAATGTGCGTAACCACATAAAATCTTTTAAAAGTAGGAAGTCATATTATAGCCTTAAAAAATCATCAAAGATCTGCCTCCCTAAAGAGCTCAACGATAAGAAAATGCACAAAATGTAAGGCGACAAATTCCCCAATGACCCAATAATTTATGAAGCATACACACAAATTTTCGTCAAAGATTTTAATATTAGTTTCGGGTATCCTCGCTCCGATACGTGTAGTGTGTGTGATAAATACATAGTTAAAATGAAGTCACTACAAGAGAAACTAAAGAACACTATCGAAAACGAGGCACAGTTGGAATTACAAAATAAAATTAAAGGTTTGGAAAATGAAAATAAATTGCATAAACTTAAAGCAGCTACTTTCTATACTAGAAAGCGACACGCTAAAATACAGTCCAGAAAAAATGAGTCAATTGAAGCTATAACCATGGACTTTTCCAAAAATCTTCCTACACCCAACATCACTACCAATGATGTATACTACAAAAGGCAATTGTCAGTTTTAATATTCATAAGCTCTCAACCAATGAGGCTTTTTTATACATACCCTGAGACTATTGCCAAGAAAGGTGCTGATGAAGTCGCGTCTTTATTACATGATTTTTGCCATAATATTCTAGGACAAACTGTTAGATGTTTGGAAATATTTTGCGACTCATGCGCAGGCCAAAATAAGAATTACACCATTATACGCCTCTTACATCATATGGTCCATAAAGAAGGTAGGTTTGATAAAATCAAAATTACATTTCCAATTCGGAGGCACACGTACTTAAGAGTGCGATAAAGACTTTGCTCTCATCAAACAGAAAACAAGAGTTGAAGTTCCATCCCAATGGGTTGAGGTTTTTAAAAGTGCTAGGGTTAAACAAATGCCATTTAATGTTATTAAGTGTACTACAGACATTTTACATGCATGGACAAAATTTTTAACCCCTCAATATAAAAAAAACCTGTCCATTTCCAACAAGGCCAATAAAAGAACTAATAATAATCCATCAACATCCACGAACAATTCAAATGCGAGAAAGTTACAATGAAGCTATATCAAGTTTTGTTTTAATATCCCCAAGGCCAGGCATAGCGGCTGCAACACCGGACAAACTTTACAATGGCCTCATTCCTATTCCCAAGTTGAAGTATGACCAACTGCAGGAACTTTGTAGATGAAAAAAAGAAGTTTGTAGATGAAACGTCACAAATCTACTACACTAATTTGCCATATCATGCTAATAATAGGACTGTAGATGATGCAGATATGGTAAGTGACAGCGATGAAGTGATATTTTCTACTAATAATAAGGTAATTTCTTTTTCAGCAAAAGTAACCTATCAATACCAATGTCTATTATAATGTCCGTGCCAAACATGACTCGCTACTTCGGAATGAAGGTAAGCCACAACGGTCTAATATTAAGGTCCTTAGTAATGTTGTATTCTTGTTATAGCGGCGTTCAAACGTAATTCTTGTGGACTTGGATCGTTTCTCGGTACACCGAAGAGAAGGAATCTTCAATTATTTTTTTTTCCAAAATTCTGTTTATTTTTTCGTGATTTTTAGTAGTCTCTAAGTATTGCCCATGTTAATGACTTCTAATAAAAAATAGTACAAAACGATTTATTTTTTATTGTTTTGCATGGAAGTCTTCAAACTTTTAAATTCGTTTTTCTCAAAAATATAAAAATGTGACTTAGATCGTTCTTCCCCTGTAGTCTTCATATACATACGTACCCTTTTCGATTTTCGACCAAAAAAAATTATTTTTTTATTGGGTTTTTTTACTGGAAATTGTTAGATTAGGGCTTACTTTAAAATTTGCCAATAATCATTTTAGGAAAAAAAATCGTACGGTGGAAAAAAACCAGTTTTCTTTTGTTTTCCCACATTTTTAATTATATCTCGGCTTCTATAGCTTCGATTCAATTTGTTTATGGTTTCTTTTATTCCTTATTCTCGCCCTGTCAATTCTTTTGATATTTTACTATTAGCTTACTATTGGCTTTTATAAATAAAACAATAAAATCAAAAAAATTCACGAAAAACCCGGTTGTCTTATCCCCATACATGAATTTTTATGGGACCTGATAAATCGTGGAAAATTTTATCATAAAGCTTTTTTACTAGTTTTTGAATGGTCTTTAACCAGAAGAAGGAAATTTTGAATTCGGTGCATATTTTGAAAAAATGTTCGAAAATCGAAAAACACAAAGAAGTAGGTTTTCTGTTCATTTTAGAGTCGAATTGTTAATAATCTTTTTTAAAGCTATTTTGAAGTAGTATAAGATTGAAAAAAAAAATTTAAATTTTTCCATAGGGCTCTTGATAATTCGATATTTATGTTTAATAGTTTTTTCCAATTTTCTTTTCCGATTCTATAATAGCTAGAACCGATTCGTTTAGACAGACGGATAGCTCTTAATATTCCCACGGACTTTTATTCCATACAAAAAGTTGTCAGAGTTATAGTTTATTTATAAAAAAATAAAAACCATTTTTTCGAAACTTTTCCTGACCCTTTCGATTTTCGACCAAAAAAAATTTTTTTTTTCTTGGGTTTTTTTCTTGGAAATTGTTAGTTGAGGGCTTATCTTTTATTCGGATTCTTTTATTCGGATTCCATGAGATGGTATCTTTTATTCCTTTTTCTCCTCCTGTCAATTCGTTTTATATTTCATTACAATAAGCTTTTAAAAATAAGACTGAAGAATCAAAAAAATCGAAAAAAATTGAAAAAATGCTCATTTTGGCCCCTGATTTTGCTTCAAAATCGAAAAATGCAAAGAAATAGGTTATACGTTCATTTTAGACAAAAATTAGTAATAAACTTTTTTAAGGGTAGGTTGAACTGGTACAGGATAGAAAAATAAAAAATTAAAATTTTTTCATAGGGCTTTTGATAATTCGATATTTATGTATAGTGGTTTTTTCGAATTTTCTCCGATTCTGTGATAGATAGAGTCAATTCGTTTTAACACGCGGATACCTCGTAATATTCCCAAGAACTTTTATTAATAACAAAAAGTTGTCAGAGTTATAGTTTATTTATAAAAAAATAAAAGCCATTTTTTCGAAATTTTTCGTGGGTATACCCCTTTTAATCTTCGACTAAAAAAAATTTTTTTTCTTGGGTTTTTTTAGTGAAAATTGCCAGTTTAGGGCTAACATTAAAATTTGTCAATAATCATTTATTTAAAAAAAAATGTACCGTGGGAAAAAACCAGTTTTCTTTTGTTTTTCCCACATTTTTACTAATATCTCGGCTTCTATAGCTTCGATTCAATTCGTTAGGAGTTTCTTTTATTACTAATTCTTTTCCTGTTAATTCTTTTCAAATTGTAACGAAGTTACAATTTGAAAAGATTTGAGAAGATTTGAGAACAATTTGAGAAGAATTTCCTGTAATTCTCTTATTTATCTATTATAAACAAATACACAAAAACAACAGTAATTATTGTGCACACGACAAACGAAATCTTATCACAGCAACTCGACGGCTCTTTATTGTTCGAGCGGAACACGTAGAATGGATCAACTCAAATCTCGATTCCTCACGTGCCGAGTGCCGACCGTAGGCGATCGGAGTGCTGTTTTCTTTTTTCTTTTTTTGCCTGTATAAGGGATTTTTGAGATATGGAATCCCCTTATCTGTGAAATTCTAACACGGCCAACCTGCGAAATAAGTCGTTCTCGACGTTAGTGATAATAAAAGGCATATAGACAAACAAAAAATAGACGGTTAAGAGCACAACTTAATTTATTAAAAAAAAATTAACAGAGATCAAAACTTATTAATTAATATAATCAGCAGACTTCAAAATTCGACTTATTATTTAATACAACAAACAAAATTACAATCTGAAAAAACATCGCCTAATCCTAATAATAATTATACTGATTTCACTGGTATTTAAAAAATTGATCTAGTATAATCATGATCAATTATTAACAAAAATAAATCAATAGAATATTAACAATATTTAACAAGCAAAGTACAAAGAGAATACAAAAGAAAAATGCGTATATAACGATACAAATATTTTCCAACCATCATGATAACTTTGGGTATATTGTGAATAGGAACTCGAGTAGTGAAGCCTTAAAGATCCTTATCTTGGTCTTCCTGTTCTATGTTTGTAGTCTCTACAGGGTCTTCTCCGATTCCGTTAGAGTCTTCTACACTGCAATAATACAATTTCCACTTTAGGTCACTTGTTTTCTTGTGCTGAGTAATGCACAAAAATAACAAAGAGCTATAAACATGAATACATAATCATGCAAATTGTAATATTTAGGTATCAAAACATACCCATGCAAAGCGTAACAAGCTTTAAAACATACGCATGCAATGCGTAGCAAGCTTTAAAACATGAAACCCTTGCATGCAAAGCGTAACAAGCTTTAAACACGCACCATGCAAAGCGTAGCAAGCTTTAAAACATGAAAACATACGCATGCAAAGCGTAACAAGCTTTAAACATGCCTCATGCAAAGCGTAGCAAGCTTTAAAACATGAAAACATACACATGCAAAGCGTAACAAGCTTTTCAAACATGCCTCATGCAAAGCGTAGCAAGCTTTAAAACATGATAACACTACAACACCAAATAATTCTAACACTGGTCCATAAATCTGTCACTTACTCGTTTTCTAAATCTCCGAGAAGATCTTCCATTTCTACCATCATTGACCAGTGGCTGGGCCAGATCCTTAGTTGTTCTTTTGCTGCCTTTGTAACAAGAGATTTACCAACTCTTCTAATTTCATAGCGCCCTTCAGGAGTAATTCCAACTATTTCAAAGGGTCCTTGAAACTCGTATTTTAGTTTGCTTTGATGCATTTGATCATCACGATGCATAAGAACAAATTCTCCTATATTAAAGTGCTTTGTATTTCGTCGTTTCTCATTTTCTTTAATTTCAGCTTCTGTCAATTTATCCAAATGTTTCTTAATCCTATTACGATTCAACTGCAAATTTCTTAAGGGTTGCAGGTCAGAACTTATATCGGATATTACGCTTTGAATAAGAGGTGTTGAGCTTTCAATTCCAATTAAGGCCCTAAGTGGAGTTTCTTTAGTCGTTTTTTGAACGGTAGTATTTAATACTGATTGAATTTTCCAGAGAGTGCTCGCCCATTCTGACCGAACTTTTGTTTCTACTCGAAGAAGATTCATAATTGTTCTCATATACCTTTCCACTTGACCATTAGCCCTGTGGATATCAGGTGTCGTATAATGGTATCTAATATTTAATGAGTCTAAGAATTCTGGGAGGCTTAGGTTTTTAAAGTTTTTACCAGCGTCCACAGTTATCTGTTTTGGTGTTCCAAACAATGAAATAAAAAGTTGAAAGGCTCGTTTTGTTTCTTCTGCTTTAACCGATTTAAGTGGAACAAGTACGCAATATTTGCTAAATACGTCAATCAATACCAGAACGTGTTTAAACGCCACGCCTTCCGCCGCGTGACCTTCCGCCGTAGTTTCTAAGGGTCCTAAACAATCGGCATGAATTGTATAAAAATCGCCGGAGCATTAGCCAAGCCAAAGGGCATTCGCAAATACTCAAAATGCCCGTCAGGGGTGATGAATGCAGTTTTGGGAATGGATTCAGCATCAATGGGAATTTAATGAAATCCGGAGGACATGTCCAAAGATGTAAACACTTTTCCTTTTCCTAACCGGTCCAACTGGTCATCGATGAGGGGCAACGGGTATCGGTCCTTAATCGTATGTTGATTGAGCTCTCGAAAATCGACACACATCTCATAAGATCCCTCTTTCCTTTTGACAAGGATTATAGGACTTGCGTATGGTGATTGACTTTCCTGAATAATGTTGTTGGCTAGTAAATCATCCACAATCTCTCTGCCTTTCACTTAGAGACAAGCGGTACGGTCTTCTATTAACAAGTATAGTCGCTTCGCTCCTATACTTTTGGTCCGTGGGGACCAGTTTGGAACCTTTAGGACTTGTCAGTGATGGGCCTTAGAGGATTTCTTAAAAAAAATCGCAAATTATCAGATGTACTTAAGTCTGGTCAGTCGGGGGGGGGGGGGGGGGGGGGCTAAGGTTTATCTGCCAAGGAAAAAGAGGACCAGTTGTTGGGGTATCATGCTTGAAAGAACCATAATGTGTTATATAGTCGCGTTGTATGTCAATATAATGTGTTATTATGTCAAATATCTGTTAACGTTTATTAATTGCATCCTAAATAAACTCTAAATACCAAATTTCAACCCAATCGGATTAATAGCAAAAGAGTTACAGTGTCACGTGACCTGGACCTCAAATGTCAAATATCAGTCAACATTTATTAATTGCATCTAAATCAACCCCAAATACCAAATTTCAACCCAATCGGATCAATAGCAAAAGAGTTACAGTGTCACGTGACCCGAACCTCAAGTGTCAAAAATCTATCAAAATTTAATAATTGCATCCTAAATCAATCCCAAATACCAAATTTCAACCCAATCGGACACATAGCAAAAAAGTTACAATAGTCACGTGACCCAAAACTCAAATGTCAAATATCTCTCAAAAATAGTAATTTCATCCTAAATAAAGCTCAATTACCAAAATTTTTATTTATATCCCAAAACCAATGTTTAAGAATTATTAACATTTATTTTTAATAAACTCAATAGTATAAAACTCACCTAATATCTAAATCCATCTTTTAAATTAAATAGATCATTACGACTGACCCGCGTATATATTCGAATATTTTTAATAAAATAATAAGACAAATTTCATTTTGATTCACGGTATAAACACACTGACATTTCAAAAAAACGGCATTTTTTCACGTCAAAATGATTATTTGATTTCATAGTCCCTTAGAAATAATACAATACAAACAGTAACTATAGTTGAACGATACAAACAGCGTTCCTAACAACCATTGTTTGAATTTTATTTTGGCTCATTTCGTACCAAGCGATGGATCTTGACGCTATGGCCGAAAGCCTACAGGCTATTATCGAGTCTGTACCGGTAAGAATTTATTTAGATTATATTTTGAATTAGTTGTTCGTTATATTTTATCGAATAGTCGGAACCTCAACCCAACCCGAGGCAACCCATCCCAGGCCAGCCCAATCCAACTGAACCAAATCCTCCCAACCCAACCCAAGCCACCGAATCCTCCCAACCCACCTTCCTCGCAACGCAGTATTAATAGTAAGTATAAAATTCACTGGATTGAGATATTGCCATTTTTATTTTCTTTCTAATTCCCGCGGAAAACATTAAAATTTTTTATTTCGTTACAGAAGAAAATTATAATAATAGAGGGAGGAAATGGAGATCAAGGAATGGCAGGGTCGAGATGCGTAGAGAGCGCGTCAATCTCCACCAACAGAGTAATATATAACGTTTTTATATTGTATTTAAGTTTATTATATTTTTTTTTCTTTCAGAAACGTTATTGTCGGCCGTAACGGACGCGGTGGCCGGTGCAATACTGAAGCATACGAGTTACAGGGGCCATTACCGTGGTCGGGGCAGGAGAAACAATTAATTTTTTTTATTTTTATTGAATTATGTTTTTTTATAAACATATTATAAACATTTTATATAAGTATTGTTGTCTTATTAAAAAACTATAAAACATATGAATAGACTGGATATTCTGTGTACTGGATTGCCTGTATAATACTAAAATGTGATGATAATACTAATGTGTGAATGTGATCTTTTGAGAAAAGTGTAAAAGGGTTTTTTTTAATTTCATAATATGCTAACAGATGGCCATTGACTGGGGTATATTTGTGTTATACTTGTATGTCGCTCATTAAATCAAACTAAAAATAGAAATATATGTTACTGCAATGCACATTTATGTTACTCCAACAAAAACGCTCCTATATAAAGTCCAGTGCAACGATATATTAGAATGGTCACCCGTCAAAACACCAGCATTTTACTTCTCAAACAATGTAAATAGAAGGTGGATGACATTGTTTTGCAGGTGGAATGCTGGTGTTTTGACGGGTGACCATTCTAATATATCGTTGCACTGGACTTTACATACATCCTATAGTCATACATTCATCGCTCTCAAATATTCCAGTCTAGGGCCACCTTAAACCTGAAAATTCAGGCAACATATATCTCTAATATCAGCCCATATATGTTGGCAGAAAATAAAAATCTTGGATTTACTGTTAAAATAATAAAAAAGGAGAATATACTTCAAATGATGATTACAGCTGTCAATTTCACAAATATCGAAAATTCAATAAAATTAAATTTTCCTTGTTATAAGCAAGTGGAGAATTTTTACATATAATTTTAGTTATTACTAGTAAGAAATGTGTTGGTAATTTATTAAACAGTTTATATATTTTAACCAAGAATTTCATAGAACTCTACTTGTTTAGTTATTATGTTAATAATAATATATAAATTATTGACACATGATTGTCCAAAGATATTATGCCTCTTTTAAGAAATTAACACAAAATTTAGCATATAAATCTTAATTTATTATGGTCACGCTATAAAATCTGACTGATTAAAAAACTAAAAGGAATTAGAAGATGATTATCACGGTAACAATGATAAACGTAACTATAAAAATATGTAGAATTACAACATTTTTTATTACATTTTATTTTTCTCTTCAGAAAACACTAGTATTGTTAATAAGCTCTTCTGCTCTCCCCTGCAGGGTGTCGAGGAGACGGGCATAGGGCATATACTTTTTTCGTTAGGTTCTTTTTTCTGTAACAAAAGGCATAATTACATAATTTATTTAAAAAAATGATATGAAAGCAATGTTATACCTATATTCTCCACAGGTTGGGTTGGGTTGGGTTGAGTTGAGGAGGCGGGCATAGGGCATATACTTTTCTCGTTAGGTTATTTTTTCTGCAACAAAAGGCATAATTAGATAATTTATTTAAAAAAAATGATATGAAATCAATGTTATACCTATATTCTCCACAGGTTGGAAGTCCGTTTCTGGAAAAAGCGGTACCAAAGTAGTAATATCGTCATCAATCTTAATTTCCTAAATACAATATAATAAAGAATGTATGGTTAAAAAAAAATAAATATTAAAATATTAAATTACAATGACAAAACATTTGTCACAATCAGAAGATAATGTTGCTAAAAAAAGAATTTTATTTGTTTGAAAATCATCCAGGACTTGAGAGGCACTTGTCAGAGCGAAAATCAGTTTTTTGTAAATCGCGAATTAATTACATCAACTTTCTCTAAAAATTTCTTAATAAATTAACATAATAATATCTCATATTTATATCATGAACATTTATAACGAAAACTGATTTTACGAGGTTATGCTGTTTTAAATTAATATAGCATATTTAAACAAAACAGACATGGTCTGTTGATTTGCTATTTTTACAGATAAACCATACATTTCCATATCACATTGAAAATAAACCATAAAATATAAATTAAAGAATTAATTGTGCTTAGTAACCACATAGCAAAATTATATGTTTTACAAATAAATATGAAATTGTATAGTTTACTCTCCCAGAGAGACTTTTATAATTAAATATATATTTAAAATATATATAAAACTAGAAAAGGGATTTTCATTGTGAAAGCGAATGATTAATAGTAAGCCATGCCATTAGCACTAGGCACTTCTACAATTATCTACTATTTACCACACGCTAATCATTATACTCCGACTTTTGATACCTCAAGACGATAGCAAGAGTTGCCTCGCCGAATGAAAAATCCGCCACCCATTGCAATAAGTAATTACATGCATTATAACAAATTGGCCATTAAGCTAGTAGCCCGGGAGCCAGTGACAGATTTTTGTCAACCATCGCAACCCTAGCCAAACTTTGTGGAGTGTTAGATTTAGTTGTCCTCTAAAGCAAAATGACCGTCAGCTGGTCCACTAGCGGTGGGTGGGCCAATGGGAGGGCCGAAAACACGTAAAAAAATTTCAACTTTCAGCCATTTCAACCCTGCCGAAATTTTTGTAGATGGTAGTTTATATAATTATTTAAATTAAAAAAATCGTCAGCCGGCTGCATGTTGGTGGAAAGCCCGTCAGCTGACCATGAAAACATGTAAAATCTTCGCCGTTCATAGAAAATGAAGAAATATTAGATTTGGTAAAACAATACGAAGAATACAGTGAAAAAACATTGCAAGGCGATCATGGAAAGACCCCACAATACTAAATGCTATACATACGTTTCGTCGACTATTATTTGTTGCTAAATGCAAGTATTCGCAAAGGCGACTTCCAGTTATTCAAATATATGTTATCAAAAATGGTTAACTTATTTTTCACATTTAATCAGCCAAATTATTCGAGATATTTAGTTAAATATCTCGATAATTTGCTGAAAATTGACGACACACATCCTGGCCTGCGTTCGCAGCTAGAGGAGGGATCATTCAGCGTTAAAAGGACAAAGAAACCTTTTTCAAGGCAATCAGTTGACCTCACTCTTGAGCAAACTATTAATGCAGATGCTGCTAATAAGCTGACTGGAATTTCTTATATCACAAGTTCGATAGCAGCTAGACAGCGATGGTGCCGCAGCCACACCATTCGATCTGCGATTATTAGTCATACGTTAGATGATGCACATTTAACTAAAAAACAAGACGTGACACAAGATTTGTCAAAGGGTGTGATTAAAAAAAACAGCAGTCAACTAGCTCGATTAATTAGTGGAATAAAACGAAATATCAACCCGTTTGATAAAGTTTTAAACAAAAATAATTTATACAACATTTCTACTGGCCAAGCTGCACCAGAAAATATTGCTGACTTTTTGTTGAGTGTTGAAGAAACTGGAAATCAGCAGAGACAAAAATTTATACAATTGTGTGTAGACGATCCAAGTAAGTTTGATCAGGCTATTTCACAAAATAAACTTCATACTTTTGCCAGTATCATCAGTAAAAAAAAATTGTCAATTGCTGGAAAGGAAGTGGAGCTGAGAATGCAGCGTGATATTTTTGGCAAGCTTCTTTACATTTCCATGCAAAAAGAAGTTAATATTGCAAAGGTTCTTGCGTACCCATTAACGCCAGTACCTTTGTCAATGTGCCATCTTGATGGTTCTATTTGCAAGACTGAAAAATCGGCTCTGATGAAATTGTTGGAGAAAGAAGTTCAATCACAAGCACCTACAAACACAGATGTGATTATCTACGATGGATTTTTCATTCTTCACTTGATGAAAGAAGTACCAAATACTTTTGGAAACATTTCTCTACAACTTCTGCAGTGGATTTGTGCAACTCCAGCAAAAGTTATTATAGTCACATTCGACAGATACATTTTCCCGTCCATAAAAGATACGGAGCGTAAAATGAGGGGTATGGAAATATCTGATTATCGGATTGATGGTCCCGATCAGTTGCGAACGAAAGATTTGGCTACGGAGTTGAAAAATCCGAATTTCAAAGAAGCAATCGTCAATTTCTTCATTCAACACTGGGCTGAAAATCACATGGCACCTTATATGAATAATAAAGAGATTTATATCAACTGTGAATCATGTTATAAATATCAAGTGAACGATGGAAAAATTGTCAAAACGTTGGAGCCGTCATTGACGTGCCCCGCGCACGAGGAGGCGGACACCAAAATGATTTTTCACGTTTCGCAGTTGAAGTTCGATGCGAATATTACAATTCGTTGGTCTGATACAGATGTGTTAATCATCATGCTCGGTAATATGTCTCAAATACGTTACAACCATCACATTCATATGGAAGTTGGTACCGGCAATCACCATCGCTTTATTGACGTTACGAAATTATTCGACACTCTTGGAAAAGATGTGAGCGAAGCGCTGCCTGCCTTCCATGCTTTCACCGGGTGCGACTTCAATCCATCATTTTTCCGCAAAGGAAAAAAGCGACCGCTGGCAATAATGAGAGAAAGTTCTCGCTTCATTGAAGCATTCACACAAATGTCGATGCCATCGCATGAGAAGAGTGAACCTTTTAAAGTGATTGAAGAGTATATCTGTGCTGTGTACGGATTTAAAAAATTACAAAAAGTTAACCAGGCAAGAGAAGCAACTTTTCATAAAAATTACAAAATTGGTAGAAATGACGTCTTCCGTCTACCGCCGTGCCAAGCTGAATTAGTCAATCAATTTTCAAGAGCATGTTACATATCCGAAACATGGGCACATTCACACCTAAAAGTGCCCAATGGAAATGATCCATCGGAATATGGATGGACACAAGTCAATGATACTTTTAGGTACATCTGGTTTACTGGAAGACAGTTACCAGTTTCTGTCGATGACATCACTATGCAGCCTGACGAAGGTGAAAATTTTAAAATTTACTCTATACTTTTATTATATTTCGTTTGATACGGTGCGTAAATGCTTACATATAATTTTTTTTTATAGATACCATTAGTGATGATGATGACCTAATATCACAGGCAAGCTCTGATAGTGAGTCTGAATGCGATGATCAAGATAACGATAGTTGTACCAGTCACAGTGAAGATGAAATTGATGATGAACAGTGAATAGCCTTTATTTTGACAAAAACTTGCCTTTTTCACTACAAAATGTATTTTTTAATAATTTTTTTTTTAAACTGTAAATTATATATAAATTTCATTAATTTCATAAAAAAAATTTATAAAAAAATTTATAACGATTTATAATGAGAAATATCTGCTACAATGCATGAAATATATGTATCACTAACAGGTTTGTACGTATCATGTAAAATTCACGTCAAATAATATTATAATAATAATGTAAGTCATTTTAACCCTGCTGAAATTTTTATAGATGGTAGTTTATGTAATTATCTAAATAAAAAAAATCGTCAGCCGGCTGCATGTCGGTGGAAAGCCCGTCAGCTGATACACTTAACAACGCGGGTGGGTGGCATATGTGATTTACGCGCTACACCTTTCACAGCGCTAGCTGACGATTTTTTTTATTTAAATAATTATATAAACTATCATCTCTATAAATTTCAGCAGGGTTGAAATGACTGAAATAAAAAAAAAAATTACATGTTTTCATGGTCAGCTGACGGGCTTTCCACCAACATACAGCAGGCTGACGATTTTTTTTATTTAAATAATTATATAAACTAACATCTGCAAAAATTTCGGCAGGGTTGAAATGACTGAAAGTTGAAATTTTTTTACGTGTTTTCGGCCCTCCCATTGGCCCACCCACCGCTGGTGCGCTAGCTGATGGTCATTTTGCCTTAAAGCACAACGAAATTTAGTACTCCACAAAGTTTGGTCAGGGTTGAAATTGGTCAAAAAAATCTGTCACTGGCTCCCGGGCTATAGGTTTAATCACTTATCGCATAAGATGGCTCTAATATATAAAGACATCACATAGTGAAATCTTTTGGGGGTAGGGGGAGATCATAACCTAATATCTGAATCTAAGTGCGTCAAGAGTTTTGGTTACAGTCGGGCCGGATAACCCCTAGATGCATGTTGAGCTAGAAGTGTGAGTAAACTGATATTTTATTTGCTTGCAATGTAAAACTCACTGCTCATACTATCTGAATATTGCTTTGCTCATTTGTAATTTTGTTTATGTTAAATAGGTTTGTCCTAGTATTTTAACAAAATTTAACATTTTTCTAAGAGCAATAAGTATACATCTTCTAAAGGGTTATCAAACCCAGACATTCTAGTTATGCGATTATCATCACATTGCCACCATTGATCGTTATTATTAACTATAGATGTATAATGGCCAGATCCAATGGTGTTTCCATGATGCTTAACAACACTTTTTACTCGGAATATTTGCTCATCCAAAATAACACTTTCAGAGGCAAAATTGTAAAATTTGGTATTTATATTATTCCCTTGAGGGCCAATTCTCTGAAGACATACTACCAAATATTTATGGCATATAACCACTGAGCGTGTTTTTAGATTATTGTTACAGTATGGGCATAATCTATCAGAGTCTTTTAGCATTAACGTTGAATTAAAATCAATTAAATTGCCACAGTTTTCAGGAAAATAAAGAAAATGAGTGTATATTAATTGTTCATTTTCATTCATATTAATATTACAGTTTTGACAATTTAAAAGTTCATGACCATTAGCTTTTATGAAAACGCTAAAATCATCTGCATCTAATCTTCTGATTAAAGATTGACAAAATGATTGAGCGTCCATTTGTTGATTTACAGCAAAATTTTCACCATTTCGACCAGACACCAATTGTCAAACTTTTAATGTGGAATTCATTTTGGTCAACATAATATCATTAAGAATACTGTTTAGCGCTGTATTTCGCTTTGAAATGGAAAAGCGACATTCAGGTAAACATAAAAATGACTGTACGATGCTATTTGCATAACATGATACCATATCGGTATTTAATAAAGCAGGCGGTTTAGTAAATAAGTTGGGGTTGTTTTCGTCATCTGAACTAATATCTACTACCATATTGTCATTATTATCTTCTACACTTTGGTAAGTAGAGATACCCAATGAATTTTGTGTTGGTAAAATTTGCATTTGCTTGGTATTAAATTTTAGTTCAGAGCCTTTTGTAGATTGTTTATTTTTATCAACGTTTTTTACCTGCTTGGGAATAAAACCTTTATCATAAATACTAACCACTAGTGATTTATGGTGACTATACACAGTACATATTGTAAATATTGTAACTCAAATTATTAAAATTACTAAAAAGCCAATCAATTTGAGTTTTTGATTTTGTAGTTGATTCGCCAACACTCAATTTGCAACTTAAACCTTTAGATATTAAACAATTTTTCAAACCATTTTCATTTTGATTGATAATATCTTGATTAAAATCACCGATGATTAGGATATCACTTTGTTGATCAATAATCTCCTCCAAACAAAATTTAGCATGTGCAATGCTCAATTTTGGGGGAATATAAACTGCTATGACATAAATTTCATTCAAGTAAAATGTGATTGCTTGAAACACTATACCACAGAAATCTTTGGTGTATTTTTTCACTGACTTTATTTTTGCTGATACATTTTTTTTCTTGAAACAAATTATGCCAAAGGGTTTACTTACAGTTTGATCGTTATTCAGGTTGGCAAACACTTCAAAATCATTTATTTTTAAATTTTGTTTCTTTTTAAGTAACCAGGTTTCAACAAAAATTAGGAAATGTGCGTCTTTAAAAATGGGATTATTTTTTATAAAATTAAAATTTTTTGGTAGACTTTGCACATTTTGATAAGCAATAATGTATTTGACATTAGAATCATTAAGATACTGAGTGTCATACCTGGATGTTATAAGTTTGTTTTCTTGCATATTTACCAGTTCTTTATAAGCGGCATCCTTTTCGGTTACCGGTTTGGGGGCCTTAAAGTTACCAATGATGTAGAGGCCACTAAGCTTTGTGGCCCGACTACAAGCAACATAGGTACTGGTTCTCGCCATTCGATTACCAATGTGAACAGCTACTTGCTCATAGGTGGCACCATGAGTTTTGTGGATTGTAATTCCTTCACTGATTACAAGAGGAAACTGAAGACGCTCAACGTGAACATTGCTGCCTTTTTAAACTTTAATAGCTCGTGCAGCTTTTTCTATGGGCGTCCAGGTGTATAACACACCCATAGACTTCTTAAGGGATTCGTTTCTCTTGCGGCATTCCTGGCCTGACTTGGAATCGAAGAACTTCATCCACACTCTGAATGGAATTTTATTTCGGTCATAGTCTATTTGACGTAGGATGCCTGTTGCACCATTGACTATTCCATCACTGGTGTCCACATTCATTGAAATCATATATTTGGCATCTACCTGCAATATTAAATTTAACATTAGGCCAAAACTCTCCCCCTTTTTTAAGCTTTTTGCGTGTTCCAGAAATAAATGTTTTAGTAGTTCTGAGCAACTCCCTTTGATTACGTCTCTGGCTTGACTTACGGCTCGCTCGGTTTTAAATGTAGACAGTTTCATTTCATTGAATGCATCTACTTCTGCATTGGTGCAAAATAAATGCATAGTGTCTTCAGGAATTTGGTCAATACTGTCGACTTCCCTGGACTTGATCAATTGCACATCTTCGTCGGTCATTTTACCAAACGCCATATTATTGAGGGCAACTGCAAAAGACTTATCTTCTCTGTCTCATTATTTCTGAAAGTTCAAAATATTTAAAATGATCCCACAGATACGTTCCGCATAATTCTTTATACGGATTTGTTTTTACTGGGCAAAAAATATACATATCCCTTACTGGGGGTAATTGACGATTATCGCCGCATAAAATTATTGAAATATTTCCAAAGATGGCGTCAGATTTAAAGATTTGCTGCAATCTACTGTTAATATGGTCAAACAATCTGGCGCCAACCATGGAATATTCATCTATAATAATCAATTTTAAGTCACATAAATTACAATAAATAGTATTTAAAGTGTCATGGTGTAACGGAATTAATTGTTCACCATACTGAGCGATAGGTAATGATAATGCGAAATGTAAAGTTATACCTCCGATATTAAATGCCGCTTTACCTGTAGGCGCACAAAGTAACACTTTTAAACTTTCAGGATTATTTCCCGGTATTGAGTTGAAATGGCGCAATAACGACTAGGTTATTGCCGTAATCAGGTGACTTTTGCCTGTACCTGCTGGACCACTAAGTGTGCAGTAGAAAGTTTCCCCTTCAATTAGACTATCTTGCACGACATTAAGGAACTGATACTGCTTGTGATTCAGTTTGCTTATGAGGGCTTCATACTCTAAATCGCTTATTTGATGAGGCGTTGGGAAACCGATACGTTTTACTGGCGCTTCGTCGTCTTTCTTATCGATGATGTGATTAAATGGATCATAAATGGGGTTGTCTAGTCCATAAGGCATAAACTCATCATCGATTTCTCCACCGAATCCATCATCGTCTAATTGATTGGATCGGTCTTCGGCAAGTTTCAGTGCTTCGTCGATTACCTGTTCATCTAAAACATTGAACTTTTGTCGATTTGCAACAATCTCTTCGTATCGATCTTTGTATATGGTCTGTTGATCAATGTTCTCATTTTCAACTTCATCCACTTATTTCTCCATGGGATGTATAGCATTATTTGTTCCCTATAATAGTTAAGAGGGTCTTGCTGAAGTCCATAACTACGGTAGGCTAAAATTTTAGCATGACCCCTTTTAACTAAAACGCCACTTCCATCTTTTAAGGGTAAACCATTAGCCTTTGTTTCTGCTTGTTTCTTAAAGAAATCATAATAGGCCGCAAACTCAGCCAAACATATGTTTTCCATCTCATCAGGCCGCTGTTCATAGTGTTCTATAAGACCATCACAATAAATATTGGGATCGTCATTGTCCATTTCTTTAAGTTGTGCTAATGGTTTCAACATTTTTGTCCTTTCCCTGATTGGATTTGTATGGATGTATACATAGGAGGTACAGGTGTCATGCATCGGTAGTTGTAACACGCTGTAGGCGGCTTCCTGGGCACTTACTTCGCTCGCATTTAAGAAAGCTGCTGCAAGAGATTTAAGTTTGCCCTTAACATCTAAATTACCTTTTTTAATTTCTTCCATAGTCTTCATTAAAATATCAGATACACCTCTTTGAGACTTATTGATATAGTTGACTATGTAGGTGCAACAACCATATGGCTCAAAAACTAATTGAATGTCCATGTTGCTCTTCATCATGGAGAACATTTCAGCATTAAAATTGTTAATAAATCCATCTTTTGGCAGCCTTTCTAAAAATAAAGTGGTTTTAAAAATGTTGTGCTGTATAACATTAAGATACTCATCCTTAGACATACCAAGGTCAGCCAAAAAGTTTTCGAATGACAAATCTGGTTTATCTTTGAGCCTACGCATTATCATCAAAAACTTTTCAGACATGGCCTTACGTAAATCCGCTTCCTTGGTTTTGTCAATTTTTATTGGCGTTAGAATTACCGATTTATCCATTGGAAGGTATGGGATACCATACCTGCAAACTTTGTGTCCCCGCACTTCTTTTTGACACGATTTAGAATGATGCTGCGTATTAAACTGAATTGTATCACGGACACTTTCTAAATCACTATTACAGGTAATATACCTGTTCGCGAATTCGGCCACTCTTTGAAACTTTCTGGTGTTTCTTGGAATTTTGGAGCATTTGATAACCACAATAACCCGTGAACATGAGGAGACCCACGATGTTGAAATTCTATGCGGTAATAATGATGCTCTATGGGATTTTGTTTAAAGGGTCCATTTTGACTCTTCACATGTTTAAATAGCAGTTTGAACCGATAATCAAAGTATCTGGCACAAGTTATCGGATCTGTTCTAATTAAGCGAGTTTTTTCTAAGTAGGGCATACTCGCGGCCTCCTCTAGAGTAACATCTTTTTGATCAACAACTTGTGCTAATACCTTGATTAATTCGGGCCATGCTGTTTCGGCTGCTGACACGGTAAAAAACAGTGTAAGGATTCCAAATTGGCGAATCATACACAGTAATTTTGTCTTTTCGTGCTTCCAATAAGCAGGTGAACCTGCAATTCTACTAAGAAAATGGAATCCCATGTCACTTCGATTCAGCTGGTCTAGAAAATTTGCTTGTCTTACTTGTCCAGCTGTATATTTTCCATCCTCATTCCTCTTTTTTCTGAGACATGTTGCAATTGCACTGGATAATTGGATTAGTTGACGTTTTTTAAATGTATACAACAGATAGTCTGTCCTTGCAAATCGCCTGTCTTTGTGCTGAAGTTGTATTTTCGTCTGGTCAGAATAGGAGAATTTTGTAAGAAATTGCTTAGCATGTCCACAGAAAAGTGTAGGAAATGAGAGTTCATCGCTAAACTGGTCAAGCATCAAATGTATTGGCGTTTTACCTTCTCCTGGGGCAAAGCAGATATTTTCTAGGTTACATTTGTCAAGCAAAGTTTCTTGGCCCCCAGGATTTAAAGGCTCTTCTTCTTCATCTAAGAATTCCTCTAAATTGTATATATTGTTTTTTTCAATTGAAGATTCTGCTTGAATATTTTTATCGTCATTCTTAGATTCTAGGGGCACTTCCATTGTTTCGAAAAACGCATTATCGAACAATTCTTCAAAATTTTCACTACACACTATTTTAGAATCCAGTTCCACCACTTTTGAGCCTTCATTTAAGATCTGTGCAGAGGATTCTACTTGAGATCGTATATAATCATTAACATTTTTTTCCCAATCCTCTGATTGCTTTATGCCTTCTTGTATGTAAAGAGGTTGTTGACACAAAAATTTTGTCGCTTTTAGAACAAGTGCGGGCCGTATGGTTTCCAGGAGATAATCATTTTTATAGTTCATTTTTCTCTTGAGCTATGAAGAACAATTTTTTGTTCGTGATCTTTGCCACCATAGTCATCTAACGTGCCTGTATACACTGCAAATTTTTGTACTATTACATTAGGGGTTGACAAAACATAAAGTTTAATACCATACTTATGCCTTTTGTTTTTGATATATTGTCTAAACATTAATCTACCCCATTTCGGTTTGTTTCTTCAATAATTTTTAAAAGAATATCATTGGTCAACAAAAAACGGAAATATCCTAAAGGCGTATTTTCAGTTGGCTGAACTAGCAGTTCTTCAGTTTTCGTAAAAGGGTGACTAACCATGCCACCCGGAGCGTCTTGCCAAATAATATCATCATAATTTACATTATCTGCAACTTCTGGTTGTTCCTGCTCTTGTAAGCTATCAGGGGTGGCACTATCATCTGACTCTACTCCACTGGGAAGGGCATAATCCTCCTCGTTATCAGAAAAGTTGTAATCTGTATCAGAGAAATCACTGTCTTCTAGAATCTGTAACAACTCCGCGTCACTAAGTTTTTCTGAAGGCTTCTTTTTTTTAGCTTGAGAAGGACCCGCCACATTACTATTGTCGGCCATTTTCCCGCCCGCACTAAGACAATCAGCGAAACAAAAAACACAAACCACGTACATAAAAGTTTACAAAAATGTCTAACCTGTATGCCTATTCACCCTTCCGAACTATAATAGCGAGCCGCGTAAACTGAAGCACCATATAATAATATATCGAAGGCGTCGCCTTATGGCGACGGGGGCACAGCAGTCTAGACAGCAGTGTCGCCAATTGGCGACAGTGGCAGCGAAATTGTTAACCTGAATAGTTTGTGTCTCCTCTACATTTCTAGGCAATAATTTGGTCGAAGTATCTATATTTATAGGGACATTGACTATTTGGCCAGTTATGTAACACTGTCGTGCATATCCTACCTGTCGGATTTGCATGAAAGGTAACCTGGCCGACACCATCCTGTCTTCAAGGATAGTCAGATCTTTTAACTCAACTGGAATAGGGTGAACAATATTATGATCGCCGGACCAGAACTTTGGCAATTGTCCTTTATAAATATTCGATGAGCAAGAGTTGCAGAAGAAAACCCCATCATTACAAATTTGTGTAGTGAATTGGTTTCCAAATTTGTTTTCTAGCATTTGTAGATCTATTTTTCGACATGAAGTGAAAAACCATAATCGCATACAACAACTGCAAACAATGGTGGGGCCTTCTCTTAATGCTAGTTCAAACTTGGTTGGATGATTGATTGTAGTGTCTTCCTGCATTTTGTCACTATTCTGAATTTCACCTGTATGAAATAACTTTTGAAAAGAATCAATAACTTTTTGTTTTTTATGATTAACAGTTTTTGATGACAATACTTCATTGTTGTCAATAACCGTCAATGACTTTCGCTTATTACTCTATTACAACTTCATTAAATTTTACCTTACTTGTACTATCCTCTGGGATCTTGTTTATGGGCAACTTGTGTTGCACATGTACTTGTTTACTAGTATTTTGTAAATTTTCCTCTTTGTTACGGCTTTCTGTATTTTCCAACTTTTTGGATAAATATATTTTTTTTTGCTGGATGTTTTTCGTCTTAACGGACTTTTTACTCATTTTTGGCATCTGAAAAATTTATTAAGCATACTTTAACGACAATCCTGGATACATTATAGAAATTGACAATTTAACCAGTAATTTTAATATAACATTTATTGAAAAGTTGTCCAGCAAGAAAATATTATAGAACAATCTATGTCACTCATCTAAAACATAGTTATATGCATATGTTGTATAAGAATTTAAAGACTTTTTTATTTTAGATTTTTTTATTTAGAATTGTTATATATAACTTATAGGAATTTACTATATTTGTGGATGGAATTTTAAATGACAAAAATAAACCTCTAACTAATGTTAAATCAAAATTAAATCAATTAAAAGATATTAAAAATTTAGATGAATGAAATAAAGAATCTAGACTTTATAATTAATAATGAATAATAATTGATTAAGAGTAATTTGTGTATAATTATTATGGCTATAGTTTGTTATCGGCAAATTAAAATTCCTTAGCATATTTGGATATTTAGGCCTATTATTATTAGATTTATTAAACGTCTTTAAACTTTTTTGTTCCGCTGACTGAATTTGAAAATCGTTAACTAACATATTTAAAGCTGTATTTAAATCCTGTGGATTTTTGGTTCTCATTAATGAACCAATTGGATCTTTTAACTCTCTTAATAAAACCCTTAAAGCTAAATTTCGGCAGTATTGAGACAGCACTGGAGATTCTATCACACTTGAATGGGTTGAAATAAATGATATTTGCAAATTTAATAAATTTTGTATTTTATTATAAAACTCGAATGTTGTCTCTTTTTCTTGTTTTATTTCTGACATTTCGATATTTAACGTATAAATATCACGCTTATCAGCATAAGCATTTAGTAATGCGTCTTTTAATTCTTGCTAATTTGTTATTAAACTAGATGAAATATTTATTGCGGCTTCACCTTTTATTTTAGAAATTAAACTTGACATTAATTATTTATTTTGAAAATCAGTTAAATCTAAAGTATTGTAAAATTTATTTACAAGTTTTTCCGAAATATTTAAAAATCTAGAAAGTAGTTCCGTTTCGCCATGAAACTCGGGAACCATGTCTAAGTATTCCTTTTTTAAGGGAGGAAAGGTTGGAGTCGAAGCTCCCGCACCTTCGTTAGGCATATTAAAATTGTTAAAGTTACTCTCTTGAGTTCTTTTTTCCTTATTAAAGTTTTTGCGATGTGCCTTCGCTTTTACTTTTAAAGGAGATCTTAAACGATACTTAAAATTAAAAGAACTTGGTGAGCCAGAATTAATATTCTCTGTATCTGAAGATGATGAACTTTCGTATGAGCTATCACTATCAGTATTAGACACTCTAAATGACATTAAATGTACTTACAGCAAAACCAGTATCTTGGCCATACGTAGCCCTTCAATGTCCCTTTGAAGTCTTGTCTCTGGATCTGGCTGCTTCCGACGTTGATATTCCGTCAACAACGTAGTACTGTTCCGGATCTTCTCGTTGAGCTACTCAATGGGCTTGGAAAATTTAAAAAAAAAATATATATATTTTCCCAAAAATAAATACAACAGAAGTTTATAAGAACAATGACGTTTATTTCAAGTTGTTAGGGTAAGTATTTACAAAGTTATAAGGCTGCTAGTCTGGGGTTTTTTATACCTCCCGAGATTCCGTCCCAATTACGCGCTACGTCATAGACGCCGACGCGACGCGACGGTGTATTATAGAGCGCTCGCTAGCCAGCCAGCAACAGCCTATAGTGCCCGGGCGTTATTTTGACAGGGTGGTTTTGTTTGTTGACATTTTGACTTTTAACTTTTATTATTAACGTATTTTGCTTGTTGACTAATTACAATGGAGCAGGGATTTGTTCGTGGTCAGTCAGACAACTTACCCATTATATATACGTAAATATTTTAAAACTATAAATTCTATTAAAAAATAAGTAAAAATAAACTTTTACTTTGACACCCTGTGTTTCAAAAACTAAGCATTTTTCTTAGATAAGGAAAATGAGGACCTGTAATCACCCACCTGAAACGAGCTGCTTGCCACCAAATCTGCAAAAATGTCATCTGGCAATTATTTTTCCTACGAAATTTAAATCAAAATCCTTTATCCAAGACCCAACATCACACTTTGATGTAATATCCAAAAAGTATAGATTTAACCAAAAATTTTACTTAAAAAAAACCAAGAATCTCTTAAAATACACTCAAAAACAAGTAAGCGTGTCACCATAATGCAAGAAAAATTCTTGTATATTGTAAATATAGGCTAATACCGGTCCAACCATCTTCCTTGTCTAAGGCGTTTTTCGACATAGAACATATGTACATATGAACTGATTAAAATATAATACAATATTTATAGCAGGAATGTGGAGCAGACATTTTGAAAAACACAAACAACAGCAAAAACAGGCATAATAATATTAACAAAGCAGCGTGCGCGGTCGACATGCTAGCGTCGGTCGTCGCGTCCACTTGGGCGCCTGTGACGTATCATCCCGGCCGCGCTGGTAAGGAAAAAATTAAACATGGCGTATTTATACGAACTTTGAAAATTAATTGTGAAGTAACTATAAATGCTAGAGAACTGAAATAAATTGCTAAATTTAAGTTGGAGCCTGCTCTTTTTTACTAAAAAATAATCGAATTGTCGTTTCCAAGCTCATTCACCTAACTGGTTAGAAGCGCGAAAACGACGTAAAAGTCCAAAACCGCACTCCCGAAAACAAAGGTTCACCTCCCAATACATCGTTAAAACGAATCGTACTTTATGCTAAGAACGTGAGAGAGTCCTAAAAGCCCGACTGCGCCAATTATGTAACGATACTACGGAACTCTGTTTTTAAAAAAAAGTTTATTCAAATTAGATATGTCTTATACAGTACAGAGTTAATTCTAGACTAAATAATAAATTGACGTACAATTAAAGCTAAAGCTTATAAAATGCTGAACATAGGAAAAGGCAAAATGCTGGTTGGTATTGTACAGTTTCTTATAAGTTAAATAGGGATATAATATATAACTTATATACATTTTTCTCATTTTGTTCTTGTTCACACAATAAATTTCTTTACTCTTTATGCATCTTAAAATCAATTTAAACCTCTGATTGGTATACTTATAGAATAGTACTACAGCATACATAGACTTACAGCATGCACATCCTTTTAATCTGTAAATACATATTTATAAGGAGAATGGATTTTAAAACTGATAAATGTCAAAATATTGATAAAGTTAGATAAAACTTACCTTTGATTTTGTAGAATGGAACTATGTACCAATACTATAGGATGCAATGAGTCAAATATGTTCAGAAACTTTGCTTGCTTGCTTGGTCTATCACTGCAGCAGAGCAAGTGCAGGTCTAATAAGTCTAATAATAATTATTGCTTCAGATCACAAACCTATAAATAATAGAAAATTAATGTATAGCTATAAACGGTTGATACAACTTTGAGTGATCCTTAAAATTAACACAAAAGAAACATTAAAAAGTTCCAAAGGAAATTTTAAAACTCTTACTATGTAAAAAAGAATATAAAATGAATGTTTACATCATTAACCCTAGTTACCACTCAGTGTTCTGCTGAATTTTTCACCTTCCCATATTTATTATATAAAAAATATCATGTTTATAATATACATAAATTATGAAAAAACTTACCTTGATTTTTTAAATTGAAACTGGAGAAAACATAATCTATGGCATACAATGAGCAAACTCTATTGCTAGCTTGGTTTAGGCCTTTGAGAAAGGCAATCGCCACAACAATAAAACTTAACTGCTTATCAAATTATCAAACCTCCAAATCACTGACCTTAAAACGAACAGAAACAAACTTATAACTAAAACCGATTATAGAACGTCGAAATAATTAATATTCCTCAAAATAAGCACAAAATAAACCTTAAAAAATTTCCGAGAAAAATCTTATAACGCATATAATGCAAAACGGAATCTAAAATGAATGTTTATTTACGCTAGTTATCCCGGATACCGCTCCATATACGTTTGTTTGTGTAAAGCAGGCTTAAGCTTGTCCTTGTAGTTTTAAGGTGTTTCTATGTAGCGATGATTTAATGGAGCGATTCGCAACGGCGACATTTAAGCGTCGTCGTCACTGACGAACTTTTTTTTGCTAGGTTTGGGTTTTTTATTATGTTCATTTTAGGATTTTACGAATAGGTTTCTGGATTTTTGTATATAATATTAATGTTATAATATTTAATATTAATATTATAATATTAGTTGATGTTAACCATTTTTGCCTTCAATGGTATTTCAGATTCGTGGCGACCATCGCACTGTCAAACGCAATATTTTTATAGAAGCATTTTTTAAAATTTCGATTGACCTTATCAAGTCTAATTAGTTTTTTATTTATAATTTAATCGACATAGGGAATGTTAGTGAAGAAAATGCTTTTTTATAAAAAAATTGAAATACAAAATGTTAGTAATTATTCAAGAGTTACTAAATAACGTTAATAGTCAGACGTCATGACTATACATTTAGTTGAAAAAACCTAACATGTTTGACTAAATACATTTATTGCTAATAAAAAAGTTTTGTAAATATAAAGCCTAAAAACTCATTAAATCAAATTACAAAGTTCAACTAAATCGGACCGGTAGCAAAAAAGTTACGGTAGTCACATGACCTAGGCTGAAACTCAAATGTCAGTTATCTGTCATAATTTATTAGTTGTATCCTAATTAAACCATAAATACCAAATTCAGAGAAAAGTTCCCATAAGGGTTTATTTATATCTAGGAATAGAACAAACGGGATTTTACGTCAATTTTTTTTAAAAGTAATTGTAATAAAATATGAAAAGATTTAACAGGAAAAAATTAGTAATAAAAAAACCATCAACGAATTGAATCGAAGCTATAGAAGTCGAGATATTAGTAAAAATGTAAAAAAAAATAAAAGAAAACTAATTTTTTCCCACGTTACCATTTTTTTCTTAAAATGACAATCGACAAATTATAATGTAAATCCTAAGTTGGCAATTTCCAGTAAAAAAAAACACAAGAAAAAAATGTTTTTTTTGTCGAAAATCGAAAGGCCATGAAAAATTTCGAAAAAACGGTTTTTATTTTTTTTTTAAATAAACTATAACTCTGACAACTTTTTCTCTTAAATAAAAGTTCTCGGGAATATTACGAGGTATTCGGCTGTTAAAACGAATTGATTATAGCTATCACAGAATCGGAGAAAATTGTAAAAAACTATTAATCATAAATATCGAATTATCAAGAGCCATTCAAAAAGGTTATTATCGATTTTACTCTAAAATGAACAGAAAACTTATTTATTTGCATTTATCGATTTTCGAACAAAATCCGGCCCAAAATTAAAATTTTTTCAAAACATGCTCCAAATCCAAAATTTCTTTTTTTTGGCTAAAGACCATTCAAAAAGTAATGAAAAAGCTTTATGACAAAATTTTTCAAATTCTATAGTAATGCTACAATATTATGAAAGAAGATAAGTTCCCTTTAAAGCCTTTGTATTCGAACCATAGACTTATAACCAAGGATAGACCAAACTACTCATTCATAAATCGCAATAAGTAGCGATCAGTCATGGAAATTTAGGAAAAGCGATAAACCATCGTTTGGCAACGTCGCACCGTCCCCTGCAGCGACTGCTGCTTTGATGTCGCCGTGAAACACGCATGCCTCAATGTATATATTTTTCATTTCAGTCTTTTCGTTTCAACAGCCATAGGCGTACTTAATTTTTTGTAATACTATTTTTTCTTCTCAATATATTATTTATTTTAATTATGACTTTAAATTTAATAAATTCTTAATTCTTATAAAATATCTTTATAAACTGATAAAATATTGTAAATATGATATACAACCGGATGTCATTTGGATTCCTGAGACAATTTGAAAATTTGTCAACAAACTTATACCTATTACGTGTGGCAGATAAACGAAAAAGTGGTAAAATGAGAGTACACACCCGTTTTATATCATAATAACAATAATAATAAATGCCATACGAAACGTACGGGCTGTTTTTGGAGCGGAAATTTTAAAAATTGTAAAAAAAGTAGGTCGGCAGCAGGTTGAAATTTAAAGGGCTTGTTTATTTTCGTGTTAAGATTCCATAAACAAATTGTGTCTCTACCGCTCAGTGTTTTAGAAATTGAAGCTTGAATTTACGCGAAAATTTTTATTTATTTTTTTTTAAATCGGTATAAAATATTATTTAAAATTGTTAAAAACCGATAGCATTGGCCGGTAACATTGTTACGAATTTATTAATCAATGAATTAATTACATATTTAAAAAAAATATATTTTTTTTAAGACTCGAGGTGTTTAAGGTTCGCCATGGGATTAATACTTTTGTAATAATTGTTTTTTCTTATAAAATGTTATGGGGTATGCAGTAAAAACGAAAACCAAAGATTTTTTATAAAATAATATATAAATTTATTCACATAAATAAATTCACCGTATTACTGTACACAATTACCTATTTCTCTTTAACAATTTAATTTTGGTGACCTAATTCTATATCTTTTCTTGTACAAGCTAGTTGAACAGGTGTTTAAGTCCAAAAAAAGATATTGACCACCTCTAAGTTAACCACTGACTTAAGCTAAAGGAAAGGCCAGTAAAAGGTTCAACAAAATGTTATATAAAAAAGGTGTTAAGGTTATTTGTGTATTTATGTTAATTTTATATATAAAATAAAATTCAAATTCTTGTGACTACCTATAATTCTATAACGTTAACACCTAACAATGTATATTAGATACAAAATTATTCCAGGAAAAAAATATATATTCTTATTAATTCTAAGAATGTAGATAAGGTCCATAGACTTATAACCAAAGGTTCCTTGGTTATAAGTCTATGATAAGGTCAATATATACAAATACAAAATATTATTAAGGCTTATATAAAGATATAGATAGGTGTATCTTAAGTGTTGATAATTTCACTTTATATACAAGATACTTACGTCGATACTCGATAACTAACAAATCTAAGATAATATATAATTAATGTCAAGATAAGTAAGTAAAAAAATCTTTATTAACTCCAAAAAACAAAAACATAAAAATGTTATAATTTTATTTTGTGCCTCTGAGACACATTACTTACTTATGATATTATTAAAAAGCAAATTTAGTAAACCCAAGTAAATTCGATATTATTATTTTTTAGCGCTATTTTGCACCTGTGAACCGTATATTATTTCTTGGGTCGGATATGGGGTATACTACCACTAATTTTTAAAAGCTACATTTTTGAAAAGTAAGTGTATGTAGAAATGTATTTGTTAGGCACCATGGATACGTCACAATTTAATAACATTTATTACATAACACCCTGGTTCATGGATAATAATATTGTTTGGTTTCAACTAAAGAGGAATTGGTTAAGTTTATGCGAAGTCGAAATTTAGCGATAGCGCATTTTTAATTAACAACGGCAACGTAGCGGCGTGACCGAACTGCCATGCTTTCTTCCCGATGGGAGTGCGCGGCGCTTCGAGTCGAGTCGTGTCAGTCGGTTTAATGTTTTGATTGAAGGGGTTAGCTTAGCTTAGCTCGTAATTTTGTTTTGGAGCTAATGCTGGCTGTCAGTAAAGTTTTTTATAGAACAAAACAGTCTTTAATTCAAAAAAGATACGGAACCAGCTATCGAGACAACATCAAATTTGATGAACTAACATCGGCATCAAACATTTTGGTCCAATCGAGCGGATTGGTTAGAATAGGTATTCCAGCCTAGGAAGGATCAAGAAGGGTTCTGTTCTTGGGGGCAAGACCGGCTCAGTTTTTAAGGTTGTTTTTGAAACATAAAGGAAACAGGAAGGCAGCACAAAACTAGGGGCAAACGAAAACTAATTCATTGTGAAAAGTGCAAGTATTTGACGTTTGAGGTAGGTGCTATACATAAGAGGTGAGTGCCAATAAAAGCAAATTTTGTAAAATAAATTTTGTGGTCGTGTTTTTGTATTTTTCACAAATTTGTAAAAGGTTTTACTTGGGTTTCATTTTGCATACAAACTTAGTAGCACACTTACAAAGGTTTTGCATAGAATTTGACAAGGTTATATTAGGTTGTAATAAAAAGGGCATTTGTTTACACAGATTCTTATGCAAATTGCAGCAAACGATTTTACGGGCATTTTAAAAGGTTTTGTATATTTTTACAAGGTTTAAGTAAAAGATATTTAGGTAAAGGTTTATGTAATATTCTGCAGATGGTTAGGTTGTATTTTTCACTTTGCATAACATCTAACACGGTTTAGGTTATTAATATTTCACAGATGCTTGTGCAAAGTTTTGCAGAAAACATACATGTATTTTGGTAGTGTTATATGATAAGGTTTTAGGTTAATAAGGTCTTTTACTATCTATGCAAAAACTTTGAAAGGGTTATATTTTTAAATAATTTACATAAATAATAAATATCACACAAAATGGCATCTGAAGGGGATGAAGGTAGCTCGTATCAAGTGCGAGAGGATTCAGATGAAGAATTTAAAGTTTTAGTACGAAAAAGGGGAAATCTTAAACGCAATTTTACATTGCAAAATAATTTTTTAAGGGGTTACGATAGTTCTAAGATTTCTGAGGTACCCATGCGCTTGACAAAGATAAACGAGTGGTTTAATGAATTCGAAGTTATACAGTGTCAAATAGAAGAAATAGACGATTTCGATGATCAGTTAGATGAGCGAGAGGCATTCTGTAACTCATTTTTTAAAATAGTTGGGCAATTAAATAATATTTTAAATCCAATAAGGTCGCCAAATCTAGATGGGGGGCTGCAGAATGACGTTGTACGCATGCCGCCCAACACAGGTACAGCTTCAAAGCCAGAGGTAAAACTTCCAGCAATGGAAATTCCGCATTTTTATGGGTCATATAAACAGTGGTCAGAGTTTTATGGTTTCGGTTACAGAGAGCTGTAGCATTTGTTTTACGATTTGTGCGTAATTGTAGAAGATCTAAAGGTTTACGGAATACTGGGCCTCTAACAGTTTTGGAGTTATTAGAAGCATGGGTCTACATAATCAGGTGTATTCAATTGCAGGATTTCAAGGCCGAGATAAATGATATTAGGCAGGGTAGCTTTGTTTCAAAATCAAGTAGGCTAGTGTCATTGAATCCATTTATAGACGATAAGGGGCTGCTAAGGGTGGGAGGCAGGTTGGCAAATTCCAATTTAGAATTTAATCAACGGTTTCCAGTAATTATTTCAAATAAAAATAGGGTTACTAAGTTAATCATATTACATGAGCATTACAAACAATTACATGCAGGGCCTCAAGCATTATTGGGGTACATACGACTTAAATATTGGCCAATATCTGGGCGTCGTACAGTACGCGACGTACTAAGGGGTTGTATAACGTGTTATAAGGTAAAGCCAAGAGGGTTTCAACAACTTATGGGTAATCTGCCAAAGGCCAGGGTAACGCCTTCTCGACCTTTCACAAATTGCGGGGTAGATTACGCTGGGCCATTCACTACTAAGGTTAACAAAATCAGGGCCTGTGTTGAAACAAAGACATACCTTTGTGTGTTTGTATGTTTTGCCACGAAAGCTGCTCATCTAGAGTTGGTGACAGATTTAAGCACACACGCTTTTTTAAATTGTTTTAAAAGGTTCATCGCTCGAAGGGGGTTATGCAAGAATATGTTTTCAGATAACGCGACTAATTTTACAGGGGCCAATAATGAGTTACAGGATCTTTTCAAATTTTTACAGAATAAAGAAAACCAGAGTGTTTTTTCAAATTTCTTTTCGAAATCTTCCATAAGGTGGCATTTTATTCCGCCACGCTCACCTCACTTTGGCGGGCTGTGGGAATCTGCAGTGAAGGCGGCAAAATTTCATTTGAAAAGGGTAGTTGGGGTACAGAGGCTGACCTTCGAAGAGCTCTACACAATTGTAACCCAAGTAGAATCTTGCCTTAATTCACGGCCTCTTACGCCATTGTCAGAAATGCCAGACGATCTAGATGTTCTCACGCCTGGGCATTTTTTAATTGGCACGTCCCTAAGCGCCTTACCTCAGGAAGATTTGGAAGATGTAAGTTCCAACAGGTTGCGTCGATATCAGTTACTAACGCAGCTCGTGCAAGGGTTTTGGAAAAGGTGGTCACAGGAGTACCTTGGTCAGCTTCAACAACGAACCAAATGGACTACTAATGGGGACTCGATTTCGGTTGGTGATATGGTGTTAGTGAAGGAAGAGAACCTTCCACCAATGAGGTGGCAATTAGCGCGAGTGATGGAACTTCATCTAGGGTCGGACAATAGGTGTCGAGTAGTGACTATAAAAACATCGAACGGATTTTGTAAAAGAGCCGCCTCAAGGCTTTGTATTTTACCATTTGAAAGGGATGTTAAGGAGTAGATTAAGGAATTTTTGTTAAGTAAATATTATGTTACTAGGATCTAAGTATTTTAGGTATATATTGTTTAGGTTAATTGAAAGACAGGCTTTCAAGGGGGGCGGGATGTTTGGTTTCAACTAAAGAGGAATTGGTTAAGTTTATGCGAAGTCGAAATTTAGCGATAGCGCGATTTTTAATTAACAACGGCAACGTAGCGGCGTGACCGAACTGCCATGCTTTCTTCCCGATGGGAGTGCGCGGCGCTTCGAGTCGAGTCGTGTCAGTCGGTTTAATGTTTTGATTGAAGGGGTTAGCTTAGCTCGTAATTTTGTTTTGTTTGGGTTTTTTCTTTCTTACGACGTAGCACGTGTAAATTCCAAAGTTGTATTTTTATTTTGTTTTGGAGCTAATGCTGGCTGTCAGTAAAGTTTTTTATAGAACAAAACAGTCTTTAATTCAAAAAAGAAACGGAACCAGCTATCGAGACAACATCAAATTTGATGAACTAACATCGGCATCAAACAAATATTTTATTTATAAGGGTTTTATTCACCTCGAAAATGAATAGTTTTAGTGTTTACACTTCTGGTCCAATCTTTTCTTATCGAGTCTAATCGTTTATTTGTCTCGTGAAATATTCTTATTTTAAAATAAAATTTTAAAATTAATTTTGTAACTATAAATGAATGATTTTCCAGTGGCTCTATTTCATATAAATGATCACCAAAAACATTAAAAATTTGAGGAGGTATATTATGCATGGTCTTAATAATTAATTTATCATACAAGTTGTTATGGTTCTTTAGTATGCCAAAGGTTTTATCGAAATCCCTGAATTCTTTTTCTGCTATTTTACAAAGATGCTCAATAAACTTACTAGGCTGAAAGAGTTTTCCGTACGATTTTCTTTTTTGAAATTGTGTAGGTGTATCATCAGATTGTAATATACTCAGCAAGTTATACATTTTTGTAAGCTTTTTACAACAAATCCTGCTATGTAAGTAACTATGTCTTCTACATATGGAGTTAAATGCCCCACTGGTGAGCCTAAAAGTTCATTTTCGTTTAATTTATTTTTAATTTTTTCCTCAAACAATTTATATTCTGAAGTTTCTAACATATTTTCCCCATCAACAGTATTGGTTATTTTAGTGCCAGAGCCGCAAGTCAAAATAGTTATTTTTTCTAAATTTACACAATTGCCAGTATTTGGCGCTGAAATTTGACTATGTACAAGGAGTCTCTTAAAACTAGATTCAAATTGTCTCGCGGTGGGGTTGTCATTATGACCCCCTCTGCTTCTAATCGCTCCAAAAAATAATTCTAGGTGGTCTTGCGATAATTTATATGTAAGAATATATTTTAGTAATCTTTTTTGTTCTACATAACATGAATACATATTCTGAAGACTCTCAATGTTAATTAGAAATCCCAAAAAGCCTGTTCGCCTCCGAGATTTTAAAACTGATCTGTTATTAAAATTTACGCCTAGAATATAATCCTTAAAACTATTTAAATAAGCGAAAAATATTGGCTTAGATTTTTCTGAAAGGGGTTTTTTGAAAGAATACTTTGCAAGGTTATTCTGCGAATTGAAAATGTCAAAAACATTATTACAGAACAATATAAAAGCTGAGGTGGCCTCAGAATTAAGAAATTGGGGATCTTTTAGATCTTCACGTAGATAGTCAAGAGCAACACTAACACTTCTGCTCAATGTTTGAGCTGCTATCCTAACTTTCATTTTTTCTTTATACCACTGCATATGTCGGTTTTGAACCTTTGTGGCCAAATGTAACCCCTCCTTTTTTTGTTTGCTATTTAGGTTTTCTATATGGGACCAATCTATTGGTTGGCCATTGGAATTTGTTAACCCAACTTTATTCCCTTTTTTAGAAGCCAAACAATTGCGAACCAATTTGAGCATATGACATGCATCTAAATAAATAAAAATAGGATCACTTGTAACAGGGTGCTGAAAGCTAGTTTTTAGATTCCAGAAATTTTGAAAATTACATCCTAGTTTTTCTGCCATGCTCATATTTACGGGAGCAACATCGAATGTAACGGAAGTAATAATAACATTTGCCTCATGCACAAATCTGATACAATTAATTACTAAGTCTGCTTTAGCAGCAGATTCAAACCCATTGAGAAGAAAATACCCAACAGGCACTTTCCAAGAATCATTAATGGCTACCACCATAAACACCAATGCCTCCTTAGCTTCAGAAAGGCTATCTCCGTCAACATTGGCTCCAAAGTCAACATACCCGGTAAACTTTTGCCCAGTCCACTCCACTTGACGTCGTATTGAGGTATAGATTTATTAAACGTATTTCGCACGAAGTTATAAGCTCTTGCAGAATAGAAGGCAAGGGTAATCGCAAATGACCTAAGAGATTCATTGTATCTCTCAGTTGTTGGTCCCTTTAACATCCTTTCAAAAATATCTGCTGCTGGGCCCGATACAGATGCCTAAAATGAAATTGAAAAATATGTTAGATTGTCTCGTTTATTAAAAAAGATAGTTTGATGATTACGAAGTTAGTAATTTTTAATATTAATGTTATAATATTATTACAAATAAAATTACCCTTATTGCGGATTCAGCATTTTCCGAAATAAATGCCTTTTCTTTAAGATAGTCCAACAAAGAAGTTAGATTGGTGATTCTTAATTTTAGCCTTCTCACTCTCATTTGCAATATATGTTTTTGTCTCCTCAACTTAACGTCTCTTGTTTTAATTCTTTTAATAGTTCTTCTTGGCTTTTCAGGCGTAGAAAAATCATCCGAGGAAATATCTCCTATGTAATATTTTCTGAAAAAGATATAATTAAGTAAATATAATTAGATTTTTTGCTTTTTGATTCAAATTGGTCATAATTATTAAAAAAATACCTAGAAATTAAAATACATAAGTATTACCTTTTTTCTGCTTAACACCTTGAGACACTCCTGCCTTGGACTGTAATGTGGAATGATCAGCTGAAACACTAGTACAGGCCTCTGATTCAGCTTCAGAGGCAGTAGCTGTCCTTGAAGATGTGGGTGATCATCTTCAAGGACACTTCTCTGTATCATTTCTGAAGGGCCAGGTATGCAGGATAATTCATGATCAATGTCTGGTGAACATTTCGCAGTAACATTACGAGCGACCGGCTCATTTTCTGTAAGCTTGGATTCACAAGGTGACAAACTGATGTTAAAACTTTCAGATGATGAACTGAAAAAGTTTTACTTATAAATCTACAGCAATTGTAGGTACTAATATACAAAACGTGACATAAAAATTATATTGTACATATTATTGATAAAAATATGTACTATAATTACGTGGTGGCCAAAACAAAAATCGTTTTTAAAAAACAATTTTATTTAATACAGAATAAGCGACTACTAAGGTTACAAGACAACTGATTCGGATAAGCTAAAGCACACATATTTATAGGCTTCTATTAAGAAGCTGAATAAGCAAAGTATAAAAATAATTAAATACTAAATAGACATTTTAAAGTGCTAAATAGACATCTTAGAGGGATGTAACTCCTCCATCCTAAAATAAAAGCATACCCTTTAGGGTGTGGTTTTTCATAACCAATAAGCTAAAATATATAAAATAATACAAATCAATAAAAAATTGTTATACAATTATTTCGTCATGATCGGGAATGTTACGTTGTATAATTATGCGTTTTCTTAAAAACAATGAGTATAGCCATTTTCCTACAAAGAAGATAATTAATAATATTATTATTATATACAATAAAATTGTCCAAAAACTAGTTGAACGAAAATTTACTGGATTCTTGATATCTTCAAGGCGTTTTCTTTCTTGTTGAAGTTCTATGGAGATCTTCTTTGTTTCTTCCAGGTTTATGGAATTAAGGTCCAAAGTGAAAGGGTTGGATATCTTCTTGTCATCGTGGAAATGGAAGCTCATGTTTAGTCTTGGCAGGGAGACGTCGTCATAATTGAGTTTGCTTGGTTTGTAAGTCCTCAGGATGAATGATTTGATTTGGACAACACATTCATTGGTGGCTTCAACCAAGTAGGATCCATGAAGTGGAACATTATCTTTTGAATTGGGACATGAAACAGGAACGATGAGTTGTTCAGGAATGGTCAGCAACCATTTTCCATCCATAATCTTCTTGACTTGGACATCGTGGATTTTGATACGAAAGGAGCGACATGTTGTAGCATTTTGTTGGTATTTGATTAACTGGACAGCACAAGGAGGGTCCTTGTCGATATAAGCTGTATGTGTATCTTTACATAAATATTCATTACTTTGTAATTCTGTACACAATTGATCCATGTAGGAAAATTTACTATCGCTAAGTGCAAGGAAGGGTTTTTGTGGTAGATTTAGGTAGAATTGTTTTTCTTGGTCTTCGGGAATTAGTAAAGGATATAATTGATAGTAGTGATATACATCCGATTCAACCAATGGCAATTCCAGTATGAAAGTTATGATTCCATTTTTTGAGTAAGATTTGATCTCAATTATTTTTTCAAAATTAAGAATATTTTCAATGTTAGCTTCTAATGGCAATTTATCAATAGTCAATTGATTTTTAAATAACTGTATTTCTTTAATTAATTCAATTGGATCGATTATAGAATTATGCAAGGTGTTTGACTTAGCGAATGATATGGCTACTTCTGTTTTTTCTAATACATCGTAAATAGCTTGATACATCATGGATATTTGATTAATCATCAAGTGTAATCCGAGATACTGATTACTATTTGTTTGGTTAAGAGCTACTTCTTTTATTGTCGCTTCTAATTGTAGAATTCGGCTTTTAAGAATATATTGATTAGCAGAAATATTTGATATAATACTTTGAAATTGATTAATTGATTTTTCTAATAATGTTACTTGATTTTTGAAGCTTCTTTTAACTTATTTTGATTTTCTTGTAATTGACTAATTAGATTATCATATCTTTCTGCGTCATCGCTATCCAAATTTCCTGTAATGACTTTTATAAGTGAACCAAGAGGATTAAAAATTCCTCGCTTTTGTTTCCTATTAAAATTAATAGGGTTTATTTGCTTAATGTTGTTTATGATTCTTTTCTCATAGACAAAAAGGGGTAGTAATGTATTTTCATATTCTCTTATGTACAAAGGTTCAGTTTTTAGGGTGTTAATTAGTGAATTAGCATGTCTCTTTAGAATATAAAATTCTTCTATAATTGGGTTTAGATTTTGTATTTGAATTAATGACTAATGGTTTGTAATTATTTTGGCTGTACCTAATTTATAGGGTAGCATTCCAGGGTTTCCGTTTAATTCGTGAAATTTTATTCGTGTTGCGTTGATATAGATGATCCATCTGCAACAATGGGTATTATTTTAGTTTCGTTCAGATGTACAATTTCTTTTTTGTTATTATTAGGATTTTGTATTTCAATTTTGTTATTTTCTAAAATATTAGTTAAAATAAAAGGACCTTTAAATTTAGGATTAAGTTTTCCTAAACGTTTTTCTTGTTTTTTATAGATATAACATCCTATTTGTAATTCTTCGGGTTTTTTATTTTGATTGTGTTTGGCAATTGTTTTTTCTTTTAATTTAATTGTATCTTCTTTTACTTTATTATATAAAGCGTTAGTTTTAGTTCTGTGCGAATGTATATATTCCGCGTAAATTGTTGCAGGCATTAATTTCATGGGATCTTGTGAGTCTGTATGTCCTAATACAAGTTCGTAGGGAGTAAAATGCGTACTTGAATTTATAGTACTATTATACGCGATAATTGCATAAGGCATTAATTGTACAATGTCTTCGTTGGGATCTTTTTCTTTTAGAAGTCTTATATGTTCTATTAAAGTAGAATTTAAACGTTCAACGGGACTATCAGATTCATGATGATGGGGAGTTATGAAATGTATTTTAATATTATGTGAAGTTAAAAGTTCTTTAACGGTCTCATTTTTAAACTCAGTACCATTATCTGAAACGATTAATTTCGGGATACCATAAAAAGAAAAGTATTGTACGAGAGTTTGTACTACTGAGATAGCAGTTCCAAAATATGGTAGTGCTTGTCCATATTTAGAAAATTTATCGATTATTACTAGAAATTTTTCTTTTCCAATAAGAAGGGTATCAATATGAATTATTTCGAAAGGTTTCGAGGGTGTTTCCGTTAGTATTAAAGGAACATTAGGAGGTCTCCGATTATATTTTGCTCGTTGGCAAATTTCACAATTGTTAATATAATTGGTTATATCACTTTTCATAGATTGCCAGTAATAATTTAATTTAATTCGAGTAAGTGTTTCTTGAATACCACGATGATTAGTTTTACCTTCGTGTGAGAATTGAATTATTTGATTTCTTTCTTCAGGTTGAACATTATTAATTAATTTGGTGCATTCCATTAATTTACATTCATTAAATTGACTACTTAATACTTCTTGGAATAAGGGTCTTAAATCTTTTGATATAAAATACACGTAAGTAGTTTTATTAGTTAGGTATTCCTTAAAGAATTTGATTATTGCTTGAATTTTAGCTGGGATAGTAATATAAAAAATTCTTTTATTTTCAAAAGTTTCAGTTTTGCATTCTATAAACTCTTCATAGGGTGATTTCTTTACAATAAATTGAGTATTTTTATTGTTTATTATTTCGTCTAAAAGAGGTATGTCTTTAAGGGTTTCATTAACATTCGTGCTGTGTACTGTATTGGAAATTTCAGAAGGAATTAGTCTTATGTTTTGTAAAATTTTAATTTTTTCGTTTCCTTTTGAGGTTGAGGGTCGTTCTAAACTATCTAGGGTTTTAGCTACGTCATCAGGTGGTAATTCATTGGGGTTAAAATTGTCAAGACTAAAGTTTTCTAAAAATTGGTCAATGTCATCGACTATGTCACCGGGATTATTTTGTAAGGAGTTTCTAAAGCATTAAGTTCAATTCTTGATAAAGCGTCCGCGTTGGTATTTTGTTTTCCGCTTTTGTAAATAATTTCGTAATCGTACTCTTCTAGCTTTAATCTCCATCGCATTAATTTTGAATTGGGTTCTTTTAAATTAAACAACCAAACAAGGGATCTGTGATCAGTAAAAATTGTAAATTTCCTACCATAAAGATATGGTCTAAAATACTTACATGCCCAAATAATAGCAAGAAGTTCTTTTTCAATTGTCGAATATTTTTTTCAGTTTCATTGAGCGTTCTTGAGGCATAAGCTACAGGGTGATCATTAGGTGGAAGGTCTTGTGATAAAACTGCACCGATTGCAATATTAGATGCATCAGTGGTTAGGACAAAAGATTTATTAAAGTCCGGATATTTAAGTATTGGAGCATTAATTAAAAGATTTTTTAAATGATTAAAAGATTGTACAAATGGTGGTGTATGAGTTACTTTAGCGTTCTTTTTAAGACATAATGTCATTGGTTTCGATATTTTCGCGAAATCTTTTATAAAGCGCCTATAATAACCGGCTAATCCTAAAAATGACTTGATTTCTTTCTAAGTCTTAGGAATCGGGAAATTTTTAACTGCGATTATTTTGTCTTGATTGGGCTTAACACCATCTTTTGTTATTAAATGACCTAAATAATTGACTTCGGTATGTAAAAATTCTGATTTATCAAGCTGGATTTTTAAATTTGCATTTCTAAATCTTTGAAAAATTGATTTTAGTCTTTGTATGTGTTCTTGTAGGGAAGTGCTAAAAATTATTACGTCATCAAGATATACACAACAGGTTTCATTTTGTAATCCTCTTAAAATATTATTCATAACGCGTTGAAAGGTAGCGGGTGCGTTCTTTAGTCCAAAAGGCATTCTTTTGAATTGAAAATGGCCCGTGTCTGTTGAAAAAGCTGTTTTATGAACGTCATCAGGATGCATCTCTATTTGATGGAATCCGTTGGCTAGGTCTAACGTAGTAAAATATTGAGCTTTACCTAGTTTATCTAAAATGTCATTAATGTTAGAAAGTGGGAATTAATCGTCAATTGTTTTTAGATTTAATTTCCTATAATCAAGAACTATGCGCCATTTTTTCTTTCCACTAGAATCAACTTTTTTAGGAACTATCCAAATAGGACTAGAATATGGAGAATTAGAATGTTCAATGATGCCATTTTTTAACATTTTTTCCATTTGAGTCTTAACTTCTTTTTTATGGATATGAGGGTAACGATAACTTTTAGTAAATATTGGTGAATTATCTGTTAATTTAATGTTATGTTTTATTTGGTTTGTGAAAGTCAAAGGAACATCTTCTGAATAAAATATGTCTCTAAATTCATAACATAAATTTCGAATAGCATTATATTCTTCTTTATTGCAGTGATTTAACCTTAAATTTTTTAAATTAGATTTTAATTTGTTATCTAGGTTTTTGTCAAATCCTATATCTGTTTCTATTTTTTCAATAAAATTGTTTTCTAATTCGTTAACGAGGTCAATATCAAAGGGCTTTAAAATTTCTAATTTAAGACTTACTTCGCTGGAATTCGTTATCATTGTTGTCGCATGATAATTTTCTATGGTAACCAGAGCTTCAGGCATTTCAGCACCATTAAAGTTTTTATAATTAAGTATGCCAATGCCGTTTCTTATTTTTACGGGTAGTTGAACCTTTTGTGTTATACGAGGCTCTAAAATGATGTGTTTGCGTTTAAAGTCTGGTCGGTTAAATGAGTGCAAGGTTGAGCTTACGTTTGGAATATTATTGTTTGGATTTTTTGTTAAATTTAAAGGAGAACAATAATTACTCATAGGGTTTTTTTTATTGATAAATCAATGGGATTATTCGGAATGTCAAATTGTAGGGGTAAAATTACATTTGGTATTTCAAGGGTTCAGTTTTTAAAATGTATTATGGCGTTTACATCCATAAAGAAATCTATTCCTAATAGGCCGTCGAATTTTTCAGAAAAATCGAATAAATAAAAGGAATGATTTTTATTTATTTTAAAACAAGGGAAAATTGGTATGTCAATTACTTCGTTATGAATTGAAGTACCATGGGCTGTTCTTACAGTAAAATATTCGTTAAAAATGTGATTGGGATATACGTTATAAGCAATAGAAGGTTTAATAAAGGATTTGCCGCTTCCAGTATCCAATAAAAATCTAGCATTTCTGGAATATAAAGAATCGGTAAATTTGTTGCTGTATAGGTATTTAAATATATTACGTCACATCTTCTGTATTCTGGGTTATTTGAAAATTTCTAGAATCATCTTGTTCATCTGAAGGGGAAATTTTTTGATCTTCATTTTCTTTTTCAGAAAATTTTTCGTAGTAATATGGGTTATAGTCAAAGTTAGGGTCGTAGTTTTCTAAGGGATTTTCCTCTAAATTATTTGCAGAAGAATAATTATTTTCGTCAGAATAATCAATCGATTCTAAATTATTATTAAAAATTTGTTGAGGTTTTTGTACAGATCTTAGTCTCGAGTTTGAAGAGGATGTATCCATTGGTTCTGGAAAATTATTTTGCGTATTTTGTCTGGCATTAAAAGTTTGATTATTAAATCGATTTTGATTTAGGTTAGGATTATATGGTCTAAATTGGGAAGAATTATTAAATCGGTTTTGATTAAAATTAGGGTTATGTTGTCTAAACTGGGAAGAATAAGTTTGGTGTTGCTTAAATCGTTGGGTATTATATTGATTAGGTTGATAATTATTATGAATTCTTTGCAAATTATCAAATCTATTCAAGGCATTACTATAACTTATAGGAAAAATTACAGGTTTTTGATTATTAGGTTTTTGATGATTGGCCCGTTGGTTAGAGTTACTAGAACTATTATTATTATTAGTTTGATTTGATCGATTTCTAAATTGAAGGAAATTCTCTTCCTCTCTAACAAATGAAAGGGCTTGTTCTAAAGAGTCTGGATTTTTAAGTCTAACGACCAGTTGCATGTGATAATTAAGATTAGTTACAAAAGTTTTTAAGCAAAGATCGTCATATTGGGTAATTTTTAAAAGTTTAACTTCATTATATTGTTGGAAATATTAATTTTTGTAAACAATAGTGATCTAGCATCTTGGATACGTTGACCAAATAAAAATAAGTTTTCGTGTTTTTCGATTTTCATGTTTATAATATCTTGGATAAGACAGTCTTCAGATCTTTGATCCGAAAAGGTTATTAATAAAACATCTTTAATTTTTTGCCATGAATCAAGTTCAGTACGAGGAGCTATAAGATCAGCTGCTCTACCAATTAATTTACCTATGATTGTATCAAACAAACAAATATTGATCCCATTATTGGGATCTGTTCTATTTTGATGATTTTGTAAAAAATGCTCGCATGATGCTATAAATCGATTAAGAGTTTTTGAGTTACCATCATAAGGAGGAATATTATCTGCTTGGTATCGAATCAATTGATAGTTGGGTTGTGCCATTTTATCGAATTCGGGTTTTAAACTTAAATTACTAAATAAAGTGAATAGATATTCTAAATACGAATCTTCCAGATTGGAATTATAAAACGATATATATAAAAATCAAATCAGATAAATATATCAATAAAATCAATTAATAAAAGGAAATAAATTCAAAGGATCACTTACGATAGAAGTGGTAATAGTTTCAACATGGATTCTTAGCTTCTATGGAGTTCGGCGATTTTTGTCCTCTCTCCTCACCAATAGGGCTGTTGGACGATTTTGTTCCTATCCCCTGGTCTGTGAGCTGGAGCTTGGGCTGTTCGTCTTCTGTACGTCTGGACACACGTTCGATAGGCTTTAAATCGTAGAAACGAAACGAACGAATTTTAACCACGATATACCTACATTTTCGGTATATTTTTCGCGTATTTTATAAATTCAATCTTGGCCTATCCTACCGACTGCGCCAATTACGTGGTGGCCAAAACAAAAATCGTTTTTTAAAAACAATTTTATTTATTACAGAATAAGCGACTACTAAGGTTACAAGACAACTGACTCGGATAAGCTAAAGCACACATATTTATAGGCTTCTATTGAGAAGCTGAATAAGCAAAGTATAAAAATAATTAAATGCTAAATAGACATTTTAAAGTGCTAAATAGACATCTTAGAGGGATGTAACTAACGAAACGAACGAATTTTAACCACGATATACCCAAATTTTCGGTATATTTTTCGCGTGTTTTATAAATTCGATCTTGCCTATCCTACCGACTGCGCCAATTAAGTGGTGGCCAAAACAAAAATCGTTTTTAAAAAACAATTTTATTTATTACAGAATAAGCGACTAATAAGGTTACAAGACAACTGACTCAGATAAGCTAAAGCACACATATTTATAGGCTTTTATTAAGAAGCTGAATAAGCAAAGTATAAAAATAGTTAAATACTAAATAGACATTTTAAAGTGCTAAATAGACATCTTAGAGGGATGTAACTGGTTATAAAGGTTTGCTCTGTTTACTTTATATTCACTGATAATGTAAGGTAAAGCATTGTACAAGGTGGCCCGTTTATTATGGGCCTATGTCTTTTCTCGGAATCTACAGGGTGTACAAAAAAGTTTTAATACAAAAGTTTTATATTACCAAGTATATTTTACAAGCTTTTAATATATCAGTTGCCGTGTATGTATGTATGTGTAAATGTGTGTTAATCCTATATATTATTACATTTTTGGATTCTATGCAAAATTTCAAAAACTTTAATGTATCACACGTCATATTTTCTTCAAATGTTTTTAAAATACAGGGTCCTAAAATTTGCACTTTTTATCAATTTAAGAGGCTCTAAACCCAAATCTATTAAAAATAGAGAAAATCTGAGTTAACTTCCCTATCTTAACTTTTCAATACCTATCTTTTGAGATACATGTCATTTATGACACCTGTCAAAAGTTTTGACAGGTGACATGTATCTCACAAGATGGGTAATAAAAAGTTAAGATAGGAAAGTAAGCTCCGTTTTTCTCTATCTTTAATAGAATTAACTTTAGAACCTTTTAAAGTCATAAAAAGTGCAATTTTTAACACCCTGTATTTTAAAAACTGTTGAATAAAAATTACATGTGATACATTAAAGTTTTTAGAAAGTTGCATAAAATCCAAAAATGTAATAATATATAAGGTGTCCCATTTAAGATTTTTATGTTAAAGTCAGTACGGCATTTTTTGAACACCCTGTATTATTAAAACCCAAATATTTAAAAAATATACTTGGAACTATAAAACTTTTGTATTTAAACTTTTTTTGTACACCCTGTAGATTCCGAGAAAAGACATAGGCCCATAATAAACGGGTTACCTTGTACATGAACTATGTATTTAAAAAAAGTCTATATTTTAAGAAACGAAATATGAGGTAAGTATGTGAATAATTACCGCACTCTACCTAAATTAAAATAATATTAAATAAATAGGCACCTACCATCAGTTATACCGCATTCGGCAACAACTTTTCTCCAAGCAGCTTCTTTAATTTCATTGTTTTTATAGTCTTCTGTATCCACTTTCCATAAACATGGGTATTTTCTCACACAAATAACTCCAACAAATAAACAAACTTTGGATAACAAGTGTAGACTAGTCGGCACTCGGCAGCAGCGAATTGCGGCCTCTGCGGGCGACGGGACGCAAGGGGATGGTCAGATATGACCAGATATATTATGAAAATATCGCTCGGCAAGCATATTCGTACAGAGATATAATATATCGCCTGGATATAGATATTTATTATAGAATTATATGGCCATTTCCGATGATCTAATAATAATTAATCATTGTATTAGTCATAATTAGTCATAAGAATAATGCTTGTCTCAGCTATTTTCATATAATTATAAATACGACTCCAGTCATTTATGAGTCAGTTCATAAGTTGCTTCGCCGTGGATCACATATTTAGTAATTTTGTAAAATAAAGTTTTTTTAAAAAGCTTAGTTGCGAATTACTGAATAAAATTGGCGCAGTCGGTAGGATACCTTTCGGTGTGCTTTCTGGATTTTGGATTATCAGTGCTTTCTGGATTATCAGTGCTCTCTTAGTAGTGCTTTTACCAGTAACCTTTAGAGTGTAAACTCTAATGTGAAAGTGCCCACATGATCAAGACTGTGCACCCTTTTGTGTCAACAGATTAAGAAAGGAATCAGAAACAGATCCCGGCCTAGAGCTTTGGCTCCTGGTTGAAAATCGCTTTTTGGTACGCCACAACGACGCAACCAGTAAGACGTATTGGCCTATGCTAGCGTCTACTACAAGCAGCAACCTACCCAAGCAGTTCATCTTCTTGGCAAAGCTACTGCCTGATACAGGAAGAAGACAAGAACAATAATTGTAAGTGACTTACTAAAATTGTTTCTTATTGTTGGAAAGTCCTGTTAGTTAAGAAATATTGATTTTTATTTTATTTTATTTTATTTTATTATTTTTTATAAACTGATTGATTAATGAACTTTTAATAACTTTAATGAGTAGAAATAGAACATTCTCTGAAGATATTACATATCCAAGAATTAGTAGTAATTTAAGAAGAAATAGTTTAGTAACAAATACTGATTTTTCTAATTTAGATATAGAAACATTATATTCTGACATTGCTATTTGTACAAATAATTTTAATTTTAAAATGGCTGACGCTTTGAGATCAACAGTTACTCTTTTAAAAACATTTGACGGAACTCCATCACATTTGGAAGCCTTTATTAATCAAATTGATACATTTCATTTAAGATATTTTAATAATGATTCGTCTCAACAAGAGTATGTCAACTTGGCAATAAAATCTAAAATTTTAGGACCAGCTGAAGATTTTCTTTTGACTCGACCTGATTTAGTAAATTGGGAAGAAATTAAACTAGCTCTAAGACAAAAATTTAGTGACCCAATTACTAGAAGTAACTTGCAACAACAATTAATATTTTTGAGTAAAAAGAATGAATCCACTCAAGATTACATACAAAAGCTCAAAGCCTTAGTTACTAAAATAAATACAAAAATATGCACCGAAGTTAATAATATTGAAGCAAGAACTATCTTAATTTCTCAAAATGAATTGACCGCAACACAAAATTTATTAGCCAATATTTCTAATGAACTAAGAACTTTATTAATAGTTCAAAATCCTCAAAACTTGGACAGTGCTATTGATATAATAACAAACTATGAAATTTTGACAAGTCAAGCTAATTTTAAAAATAATTTCGTACATAATCATTCTCAAAATAGACACAATGCAAATCAAAATACTTCTCCAATCAATATTCCACGAATGATGACACCCAACCAAATCTCTAATCACCCAAGAATGTCAATATTTAATAGACAACAAAGTCAACCTCCTCCATTACCCCCAAGAATTCCCTTCAAACCACAATATCAACATCAATTTTTGAATTCTAATCAAAGGAATGTCCCAATTCCGCCCAGTAAACAACAATATCCACAACCCATGTCAGGAGTAAGTATCCAACCTAAGAGAAACCATTCTCAAATAAGACCACCTCAAACCTTTCAAAGACCCTTTCAAAACCATTTTCAAAACTCAAAACCCAACTATCTAATTCAAGAAATAACGCATTTAGAAGATGAAAATAAAACTGATGTTAATTATGAAGGCAATGAAGAATACTTCATTGACCCACAATTTGAATCATCTGAAGATCAACCTTCAAATAATGATTTCTATCAAGAAAACCCTTATAATGATTACTTTGCTGAAGAGACTTTAACAGAAAAATTAGAAAATTTTCAGTTACAAGCCTCGGGAACAAATCATGCTTGAATTTAAACAGTTTTCAAGTCAATCAATTACCCTATATCGAAATACCCAATTATAACATTCGATTATTAATCGATACAGGATCTCATGCATCTCTTCTCAGACCATCAATAGTTGAAAACTTATTCCCTGAATCAATCGTACTCTATATTTCTACCCTTCAAACGTGTGCTGGATCAAGGAAAGCCACAGCTAAAGCTAAAATTCCATTACTTTTACCCTTTGGCATAAGCGAACACATAGACTTTGTCCTATACCCATTTCACGAATATTTCGATGGAATTTTAGGAGTAAAAGATCTTTGTAAACTAAACTTGAACATCGACTTAAAAAATCAGAAATTGAAGAATAATTACTTAGAAATTCCTTTTCAATATAGACAAAACTTCGATCAATATACAATCGAAATATTGCCTAAAACAATTCAAAAAGTAGTATTTAAAACAAACCTACCTAATGATTCAACTTGGATAATGCCTTATTTTTCCGACGAAAATATTGAAATTCAACCAACATTGATAACAGTTAATGACCATAAATATACAGTTGATATCCTTAATCATTCGGATAAAACTTTCGCTTTTGAATGCAATATAAATGAAAATTTACCATTAGAATCAATTGAAATTAATAATTACGAAGTAATAAATTTTGAAAAACTCTTGAATGCAGAGAATTAGAATCCTTAATAAGACATCAACATTTAAACCCGGAAGAACGATTTCAGCTCTTTAAACTTCTAAAGAACTTTAGCCAAATTTTAACTAAACCTGGAGATTCTTTATCAAATCATCATCAAATCAAGTCAAACATATTATAAATACGACAGATGAAATCCCAGTTCATTCAAAAAATTATAGATATCCATACATCCATAAGGAAGAAGTAAATAATCAAATAGAACAAATGTTAAAAGATAAAATAATACAACCCTCTAGCGCACCCTGGAGTTCACCTGTATGGATTGTATCAAAAAAGATGGACGCATCTGGCAAAAGAAAATGGAGACTTGTGATCGATTATAGAAAATTAAATGAGAAAACAATCGATGATCGCTATCCATTGCCAAACGTAACGGATATTCTAGATAAACTAGGAAGATGTCAATATTTTACGACCATTGACTTAACAAGTGGATTTCACCAAATTGAAATGGAAAAAAATAGTATTCCTAAAACGGCATTCAACGTAGAACATGGACATTATGAATTCCTAAGAATGCCCTTTGGCCTCAAAAATGCTCCTTCAACATTTCAAAGAGCTATAGAAAATGTTTTAAGAGGATTACTAGGAAAACAATGCTTAGTATATATGGACGATATTATTGTCTATTCGACCTCACTTCAAGAACATATCGATGCCCTGCGACGAGTATTCGAACGTCTAATTTCATTTAATATGAAAATTCAATTAGATAAATGTGAATTCCTACGTAAAACTGTAGAATTCTTAGGACACGTCGTAACACCAGACGGCATCAAGCCAAACCCAAAGAAAGTCGAAGCAATAAAAAATTTCAAGATTCCAAATACCACAAAGGAAATAAAATCTTTTTTAGGACTTATCGGATACTACAGGAAATTCATTAAGAATTTTGCTAAAATTACAAAACCCCTAACTCATTGTCTAAAGAAAAATGTTAAAATAATTCATGATAAACCTTTTGTAGAAGCATTTAATATTTGTAAAACCATTTTAATGAATGATCCTATACTTCAACATCCTAACTTTGAAAAGCCATTCGTCCTGACTACAGACGCATCCAATTACGCAATCGGCGCTATACTTTCTCAAGGTCCCGTTGGATCAGATTTGCCTATAGCATATGCAAGCAGAACTCTTAACCAAGCTGAATGTAACTATTCTACAATAGAAAAAGAACTATTAGCAATTGTCTGGGCCACCAAATATTTCCGACCTTATTTATTTGGTAGAAAATTTACAGTGGTAACAGATCATAAACCACTTCAATGGTTATTCTCCATTAAAGAACCGAACTCAAAATTAGTCAGATGGAGACTAAAACTTCAAGAATTCGAATATACTATCCACTATAAGAAAGGTACTCGAAACTTAAATGCCGATGCACTTTCAAGACCACCGTTGGATATACACCCTTTAAATATAATAGATCCACCATTAACACATATGTCTGCTGTATGCGAAAGAAATAAAAAAACTGAAGACCAATATGCTTGGCATGATAAAATTAAACGATTTTTCGAATCACAAGGAATTGAATCGCAGGAAAACCTGTTTGAACCACAAAAAGAAATTGAAAAAGCCAAACCAGAACCAAAAATTTGAATAATATCAGATATTCAAATAAGACCTCCGAATAAAAATAATAATGAAACACTACCATCAACTTCTAAACAAGAAAATGAAAATGAGGGCTTTTGATTGCGACATGTTTCCCATCTATACTCCCAATACAGTTGGGAAACTGCCATGAATTCTCAAATCCGGAAATTGTTCTTTCCCATAGCTCTGTGGATGGTTCGGGCATATAAATAGGCTGTAGATGTTTCCATATTGCATCACACACTTCATTAATAATTTGACTCACAGTTGAAAATCCCATTCTGTAGCTGTGGCCGATTGTTGCTTTTAAGCCGTTCTTGCAGTTTGCTCAAACGTCAAGTAATGTTGAGGAAACAGTTAATGAAGATACTCAAAGTAGTCAGGAGGAGAATCACTTTAGTAGAAGAGAAACTGAAACATATGAATTAACCGAAAGATATGAAAATAGCTCTGATGTAGATCGGTCTAGGTCATCCGCAAATACTACGGAAAATTCAACCATTACTCCTCATCTATTGAAAAAAACTGCACCTAAGCGAAAATTTGTACGAGAGAACAATGAATCATCCGTTTCTCAGGTTTTGTCATATTTGAAAAATAAAGATAACAATTCACAGGGTACGAGTTATGACGACCTTGATTTGTTATTTTTGGGACATGCTAAAGCGATTAAAAAACTATCTTCAAAACGTCAAGCTGTTACAAAATATCGAGTTGCGCAAGTAATAATGGAAGAGGAATTACGTGATATAGAGGAAACCACAACTGGTTCATCCTTTTCAGTAACTACAGGTACCAGACTTCATACACCTTCTGGCGTAAATTATCAGCAAAATTCGACATGTCAAACAAGTAATCAGTTTTCGAATTCACCACTTAATTCATATGCTGCCACCTCACCACCGGAATCGGATAATTCTCAAACATGCTCAGAAGCAACCACATGGTATGAAACTTTTTCTCGAAGGAATTTATAAGCTTTTTTTGACAATGGTATGTTGTTTGTGTATTAACAGATTTTTTTATGTATCCAAGTAAAACATACGCAAGTCGAAATGCAAATAAACAAAAAATACAAACCAATAAATTAGTTTTCTTACCGTAAAGTAACTGCTAGACGTTCAGCGGTTGTTATAGGCTCTCTAAAATTAGTATATGCCTTTTTTATATCTTCTTCAATCAGTTTTAATATGTAATCAAAACTTTTTATTGGCATTCGAAAATATACAAAAAACCTGTCTTCGTCTTGTCTAAGTTTAGTAAATAATGTATGAAATTCTCCTTCTAAATTACGCGTTTGATTAATTTTGTGCACCCAGATCCTTCTCTTTCTAAAAGTATAATATAGTATAGTAATTAACATAAAGAATAATTCACAAATATACTACACAAGCAACAATTATTATTAAATTACTTACCTTTCTCTGCACTCATCCTCACATAAGGCTGCAAGTAACAGCACCTCATCTCGATCAGTCATTTTTTTTTTTTCAACAAACAAGCTATAACTACATGGCAAAAAGATGAACTGGTCGCCACCGTAGTCGCATTAGTTTGTGTTAAAATGATCGCTTACGATATCGCGGCTGTGATCGTGATCGTGATCACGGCCGCGATCGCGCCAGTCTGTGCCTTCCTTTATATCTAGACGCTAATAAGCGATCACCGCAGCGAGGCGAAAACCACAGAAAACAAAGAGAGAATCATAGAATAGAGAAATGAATATTAAAAGAGTGTTTGAAAGGTAGCCTAAACTGATCATCAAGTTTGTGGCGAATATACATACTGTGAACATGCGCCCCAGATGCATGAAGCTTGGCAACGCCGGCGGGGATCGATCAGCTGTGAACTGTCAAGAATCGCCTCGGGACTCTCGACACAAAACATAGGATAATCGAAACCACCGGTAAAGTCCAGTTCAGAGATCTATTAGAATCTTTGATGTGTCGCAGATGCCGCACTAACTAGTCCGTGCGCCTATGTCATATTTATTGTTGCATGATATATATGTTTAAATGGCAAAATTTTATATTGCCTATCTATGAAATCATTTTAAATATACGTAAAACCCCATGTTTGATACTATTTTTTATTTTTCTTTCGAAAATGTCAATTTTTAGAAAGAAAATAATATCACAAGAAAATAATATAAAAAAATTGACCGCGGACTAAAATCCAAGCATCTTATAAAATATTTTAAATACTTCCAGCACTCACAGACTTGTCACCTCTTTTTAGCCAGTCTATTAAACAAAGATAAAACACCTGCGTTCTGGCGATTCCTACTTTAGGCTGTGCAAGTGATTGTGTATCTCTCTCTATCCCACTGATTTTAAGAATTACGGGGCCGTACCCAAATAAATTTTTGGGCAGTTTTTGTATTACTTTCGACGTGTTTTTAAAGAGATCTTTAAGGATGGGTCTATCGCCTTTAAAATAGTTGTTGGATGGGTCTATCACCTTTAATAGTTGGGAGGGGAGAGGGGAGCCATGTGAGGTTATTATTTGATGTGTTTTGCCGGTTATGCTTTTTACACGTTTATGAAAGTAAAGAATTTAGAATTTCGCCTGTATTCGCCTAAATTTTTTGCAGTTTTTACTGTGAGGAAGTGTGTTTTTTTATTTGTGTTTGTGGATTTGTTTTGGTATTATACCTAAAGACCTTAAAATGTTTCGACCCTGGGAAAATTTGGCAAATGAAGAGGAAAGTGTTTGTGCGGGCTTATGGAGACCGTGGGTGTACAAGAAAGACAATAACATTTGTGATAAAAACAATAAGAGTGATCTGGACAGTGATTTAGACTTACATAGTTCTGATAGTTCTTTTTCTAGTATTGAGGAAGCAAAAAGAAGCAAGGGAAGTAGAAGCTACAGACGAAATCAAGCAGTTTTAAAACGTAATTGTTTAAGTAAAGTCCAGTTCAGAGATCTATTAGAATCTTTGATGTGTCGCAGATGCCGCACTAACTAGTCCGTGCGCCTATGTCATATTTATTGTTGCATGATATATATGTTTAAATGGCAAAATTTTATATTGTCTATCTATGAAATCATTTTAAATATACGTAAAACCCCATGTTTTATACTATTTTTTATATTTCTTTCGAAAATGTCAATTTTTAGAAAGAAAATAATATCACAAGAAAATAATATCAAAAAATTGACCGTGGACTAAAATCCAAGCATCTTACAAAATATTTTAAACACTTCCAGCACTCACAGACTTGTCACCTCTTTTTAGCCAGTCTATTAAACAAAGATAAAACACCTGCGTTCTGACAATTCCTACTTTAGGCTGTCCAAGTGATTGTGTATCTCTCTCTATCCCACTGAATTTAAGAATTACGGGGCCGTACCCAAATAAATTTTTGGACCGTTTTTGTATTATTTTCGTCGTGTTTTTAAAGAGATCTTTACGGATGGGTCTATCGCCTTTAAAATAGTTGTTGGATGGGTCTATCAGCTTTAATAGTTGGGAGGGGGGCCATGTGAGGTTATTATTTGATGTGTTTTGCCGGTTATGCTTTTTACACGTTTATGAAAGTAAAGAATTTAGAGTTTGGCTTGTATTCCTGTAAATTTTTTGCAGTTTTTACTGTGAGGAACAGTGTTATTTTATTTGTGTTTGTGGATTTGTTTTGGTATTATACCTAAAGACCTTAAAATGTTTCGACCCTGGAAAAATAGGCAGGAAAATTTGGCAAATGAAGAGGAAAGTGTTTGTGCGGGCTTATGGAGACCGTGGGTGTCCAAGAAAGACAATAACATTTATGATAAAAACAATAAGAGTGATCTGGGCAGTGATTTAGACTTACATAGTTCTGATAGTTCATTTTCTAGTATTGAGGAAGCAAAAAGAAGCAAGGGAAGTAGAATCTACAGAGGAAATCAAGGAGTTTTAAAAGAACAAATTTATCTAAATATCTATAACAATCTAGGGAATGATACTCAGTTCACAAATGATTGTAGTGCTTTGCAAAAAATAGCGTTTTTAACAGGGGTTCCCTATAGTACAATATGCCTGTAAAAAAAGGATTAAAGACAGAATAAAAAGGAAAGATGCAGGACAATCAAAGGGACTTGACATGGATATTGCCAAATTGCTAAGGAAAGCTGTGTATTCTAAATACAAAATCAATGAATTTCTGACCATATAGACACCTTATCGGCAAGGGACAAACATTTCTCAGTCTCAACCTTGCGGAGATACCTGATAAAACTTGGATTTAAGCTTAAGATGGTTAACAAAAGAGCTGCTGTAATGGAATTGTCAGGTGGTGTATAGAATATTTGAATAAAATTAAAAAAATTTGGGAGGAAGAAAGATCCATATATTATTTAGCCGAAACATGATATGATACATTTATGATTGATGTATGATTTCCATTCTCTGGGAAAAAAGTCCCTTTTTTGCCATAGTAAGAAAACCATATTTTTATTAATAAAACAAGTTTAAAATTTTGTTTTTTACAGCTTACTGCCCCTGTTGTCCTTCAGTGATACAATAAAGACTGCTTCTTCGACCATTCTCTGGAAAAAATCCTGTTTTGCTATGGTAAGAAAAACACTGTTTTTAATAAGAAAACAAATCTAAAATTTTGTTTTTTACAGCTTACTACCCCTGTTGTCCTTCAGCAACACAATGAAGACTGCTTCTTCCTCCATTCTCTAGAAAAAAGTCCCTTTTTTGCCATAGTAAGAAAATCCTATTTTTATTAATTAAACAAGTTTAAAGTTTTGTTTTTTTCAGCTTACTGCCCCTGTTTGTCCTTCAGTGACATAATAAAGTATATATAATGTAATGCTTTAGAATCCATATGCTGATGTGCATGATGAAGTTGGAATCCATGGCGGCAACAGAGAAACTGTTTCCTTCCTTAATGGAAGAAACTGCTAAAGAACAATGGCAAAAAAACAGAATTTACAAAATTTGTATTAACTTTTTGGGCCAGATTCAAAGAGTGGTTTAATTTATAAAAGTATTTAGTATCCTCACAGTAGTTTTAGGATCCAGTATACTTAAAATGTAGTGTTTTGTATAAGATTTTTAGTTTTTAGTATAAGCATTTATTTTTGTTAATTTTTATCGAAACTCTCCTAATATGCATAATAACTAAATACGAGGCAAACAAATTAATAAATACGTTCAGGATGTAAAGTGTGTTTTTTTTTATAAGTAAAACTTGTGTCTTTTAAAGGCATAAAGTATAGACAGCCAGATTATTTTTAATGTAAAAGTTTATTTAAAAAAATATACTTCCAATTTTCTGACTACATAATTACTTTTTATCAAAAGAAGTTGGTACTAAATATAGAGATGGGGGGTTTTCATGAGTATATCATTATAATAATATATCATCATATGTATTAATTAAAAAAAACTATAATAAAGGACATTGAATATGACAGCCACAATCCCCATTAATAATCACCACCATGTAAAAATAAATCTCAATTCCCAAAAAAAGGAAATATATAAAATTTGAAGACAAACCAAAACATTTTACACTTTTGTGTCAAAAAGTAACTATTTATAGCCTTAATCCACAGAATAAATGGGCCTAAGTAATTTGTCACCTACTCTCTCATTAAATTCAAAAATGCTTTATTGTCAATATAAACATAGAAGTTGTAGACAAAGCCAATAGACTGTACATTAAAGGAATAAAAACGAGAAACTAATTTAAAATAAAATAAAATTATATAGTAAAACTTTGAAAAATACTTTAATGCAATCATTAAAAATTCATCATAGTTTAGGTGCTACATAGTTTAGTACGCTTTACTAGCAAGAAATATTTTCTTCCTTGTACGTAGGCTTTTTTCAGTCTTAAGTTGTCTTATTTCTAGTGGAAGTTTATTAAACAGCTTTCTACCTCCATATATGATAGAGCTACGGACAAGTTCAAAATGAGGAATGGGTAGCCTCAACAAATAGTTTTGTCGCGTATTATAGTGGCTTCCTAAGTGGAGTTCCTGTTTATATTTTCTAAAAACTAAGCAAACTGTTTCCAAAATAAAAATACAACACAGGGTTTAAATATTATGACTTACAAAAAGCGGGCGACATGAATCACGAGGCTTGGCCCCACATAGATATCTAATGGCCCCTTTCTGGAGTACAAACACTGAACTAAAAAGTGAATTTGAACATGAACCCCAAAAGCAAATTCCAAATCGAAGGTGCGACTCGATAATCGCGAAGTATGCAGATCTGGCGATGGAGAAATTAAGACTGGTGGCAATAACCCTTAGGGCGTAGCGGCCTGATGAGACTTTTCTACATACATTCACAATATGGTCTTCAAATTTAAGGAACTTGTCTATGGAAAGACCCAAAAACTTACTGAACGGTGGCATGTTGATGGCTTCATTATTTAAACATATATCATTTGTATTACATTTAAGGATATTTGTTTTGGAAACATTAAATATCAAAAAATTTGCATCACACCAGTCTTTTATTTTTAACAAATCTGCACGTATATTGGCCTCCATTTGAGAAACATCAGAGTCGTGCCAGAGGATGGTGGTATCATCGGCACACCAGTTACCTGCAGTTGTGGCAGATCGTTCACATAAATGAGAAAAATTAAAAGACCAAGTACTGATCCTTGTGGAACACCCACATTTATATTAAGTTCCTTAGACATACCACCATTAAATTTGACAGCCTGGACACGATTTGATAAGTAGGAACGAAACCACTCAAGGGCAGTTCCTCTGAAACCATAGAGATCCAGTTTCATCAGCAGCACTCTGTGACTCACGCAGTCAAATGCCTTGGACAACTCACAGAATACCACTGCTGCAACTTCACCAACATTCAGTCGGTTGTACAGGTGCTCTAGAAAGCTAAAGATAGCATCATTTGTGCTCACAGACTCACGAGAGCCAAACTGCTGAAGACTCAATAGGCCAAACCTATTTAAAAATGAAACCATCCTCACCTTAACGAGCCGTTCTACTATCTTGGCTAAAGTAGGCAATAACGCTATAGGTCTAAAGTTAGAAGGACAGTCGCGATCGCCACCCTTGTAAAGAGGAACAATCATTTCTCTTTTTAAGCACTCTGGGAAAACTCCAGACATTAATGAAAAGTTAATTGACTCGGCCAAAACTTGCAAAGCAACAAGAGGTAAAACAGAAAATATTTTAAGAGAAAGCCCATCCCAACCTGATGAACTCTTATTTTTAATATTAACCATTAACTGTTTAAGCTCTTCTACACTTGTGGGGGCAAAAAAGAAAGATTCGGCTACTACCACATTGCTGAGATAGCTCCTGGGATCTATTTTTTGTGAGAGATTGCTGCAAGGTTACTAGCAATATCACAGTAGAAGGAATTGAGGACATTGGAATCTAAGGTACTTGGAATAACCAAGACATTACTTTTGCCCCTAAGCTCATTTAAAATCTTCCAAGACTCTTTTGCTCTGTTGGAGGAATTATTTATCCTCCTTTGAAAGTAGGTCCACTTAGCCATTCTGATTGAGTTTCTGTAAATCTTGCGGTATCTGTTATAATAATTTAAAAATGTTGCATTGTTCATAGCATATTTCCTAATGTAAAAAAGGGAGCGCATATTTTTCCCAGATTCTCGTAAACCCTTAGTATACCAAGGTTTTCTATTTCGTTTCTTAATATTGACAACAGAAAAAGCAGTGTTAAAATTGTTTAATACTATTTGATGAAAGCTATGCAGTGGGTTAACAGTAGTCAGTAGTCAAAACATTATTTCAACTTGACATATTGCAAAGCAAAGAGACTTGACTTGTTATAAGGGACTGATGGCGCTAAAAACTAAACTTATAAAATTAAAATTTTTGGTTAAACTCATTTAACGTATTTAAATCTCATATTTAAATTAAATATTATCTTGCTATCAACTATCCTGAATTTCTAACTTAATAAAACTAAACCCAAAGATCCCGAATAATAAATTTTTAAATACAAATACATTTTAAGGCCGGACCTGTGCAACTTTTCACGCTTGAGTGGCTGTGACTAAGGTCAGGCGTTTAACAAAATAGTACGTGGGCGCATGTAGTCAAATTTTACGAATCAAATGTATAAATTCTTAAAAAAATACTTAAAACATTTATTTATTTATTGAAATGATTAAATATCGCTTAGAATATTACTTTATGACTCTTTCCACATAAAATTTTGCGATTTAAACATGCATGTCATGTGACAATACAAGCAACACCGGCACACGGACTATTTGCGGTACATCAAAGATTCTAATAGATCTCTGAACTGAACTATATGAAGGTTGAATGTGGCGGGGCGGAATAGTCTGCCACCCAAGATGGCCGATTGATTGATTGTCATCAAATATGACAATAGTGACATTTTAACTGTCGTATTTGACGATTGTCTTTTTTAAGTTTTCTTTGGGTGGAAAACAAGCCAAGCCTCATGATTTTCTTTTTTAAGTAATTTTATAGCTTTTTGTAGTTTTTTTGAGTTCTGGGTTGATACATTATTTTAGAAACGTGCCAACATCGGATCATCGTGCAACTACATAGAGCATGAGACAGGTAGATTTCAATTATGACATACCTAAATCATAAATTTTTTTAATTGCCACTGAATCCATCCTTACAAAAATCTTGTCTGTCATGTAAGTCTGACTAAAAATGTTTGCTCCAAACACTTTTCTGGTTCTTAAGTAGAAATGATATTCACATGGACTATAAAAACAATACCTATTTGTTCAATTTAACGAAAACAGATTGACATACTTCTCAAAAACTGATTTCCCTAATTGACTTAATCCACCTTAAGTTATACACATTTATGGATGGATAGCCATGGTCATTTAGTCAATTTAGAGAAAAAGTTTTGGTTGGTTTATAAATATTTAAAGTATAAAATCAAAAGCCAACTTCAAAACCACAACAACAATCTTTAAGTGTTGGTCATTCTAACAAACAGAAAAATATTTGACAATCTAAAATGCCTTTAAAAAAACAAAAATCCTGAATATCCTCATTTAATACTCATGATCCTACACCTACACAATCAGAATAATTTTGTTTTTTAACTTTTTAATAATAATAATAATAATAATAATAATGTCTTTATTAAAATTTACAATTGGTAAATTCTAAATGGCGAAGTTGAAGCTTACTTCCTAGCTTAACCATACAAATCAGCTTGAGGTTAGATATTACAAAGAATTTCAAAATGTCCTATCTTAAATAATTGCATAGTTACAAAATATTATGTTCTAACTGCCTATATGCACAACCGATTAACATTACAACATTTGATAACCACACAGACATGAAATTTACAATAAGTTAAAGAATAGATATTTAACAACACTCTAGGCTAACAGAGATCAGTAATATAACTGCTTTTTTTTCGCTTAAATATAGAAGGTGAAATATATTTTAACTCAGGAGGAAATTTATTATATTGCAGATGAATACAGTAACTAAAGCTCCTCTCAAATAAAACAGTTTATGAAGAGGAGGTGTAATAAAATGCTTATTTCTTAAATCCAAAACATGAGTGTCATATCTAAACTTAATTTTCTGATAAAGGTAATTAGGACATTTTTTAAAAACAATTTTATTAAAGAGAACAAGACTATGTAGTAACCTCCTTTCACTCATATTTAGCCATCTCATCAAGGGTAACTCACTACTCACACCTCTATCAAATTTTCTCATTCCATTAATTAGCCTTACACAACAATTTTGAATGTACTGTATTCTTTTTAGCTAAGATTTTAGTATGTAATATCTTATTTTTTAAAATACCTAAATTAAATACTTTTAGGAGATTTAATTTTAACCCCAGAGAATATATAATATTGTATACACAATACACTGTCTTAATCTGTTTTCTTATGTTTCATGTTGCATATTTACTGGAGACAACCCCACTGACTTGTGACATCTTTACCCGATTGTGACTAATCAAAAGTCATATTTTGTTTTTATTTGCTTATACTAAAAAAATAAAAAAAAACATGCATATTAACTCGTACATATGTATTTGTGTTATATCTAGTCATTATTAATTAACTTATTTACAATGAAAAGCCAGATTTATTTTAAGAGATAGGTTCAGTTTCTGTCTTTATAAGAGCTTATATTTTGTTTTCCATAATTTGTGGATATATATTATTTTATTGCAATTGTATAGATGGTTAAAAAATATATATGTTTAATTTTTTATTTAGGTATGTTTGTTACATATTTCTTATCATGTTTTATACTTATGGAAACAAAAAAAAGCAGGTAATTTTTTTTCTGAAACTCCAGAAATTAGGATTTTCAGTTAAAATATGCTTTATACCTGCAACAATTCTATTTTTTACATAAAAGGTGTTATTAATACCATACTTACAGTTTGCAGTATTTCATTTAGAATATATTGTAACTTTTTTATGCATTTTAAAATCCTTTTTGTTAAATTTAGCTTTGTTTTTTTTTTTAATTTAAAATTTAGTCCCATATCTATCGGGCCAATTTATAATTCTTGGTAAGTATCTATAGCTAAATATCTTAAATAAGCAATGTCTTGAAAACCAAATTTAAATTAAATAATATTTTAGTTGATGTGTTAATTCTTGATTAAAGTGATGTCTGAGATGCAATATTTTAATTTTTTCTCAACATTTAAAATTAATGATTTTAATTAAATGTGGGTATTTCTAAAATGAAAGTATATTGTTTTTTTTTTAATAAAATAAAATTCTATTTAAATATATTTCATCACTCGTCAGTTAACGCATCAACTTTGTAATGCAACTGCAAATTACTTGAAATTTAAATACCAGGCAATAGATCAAGCTTAAATTTCCCGCCACACGCCACCCAAGATGGATGCCCCCGTCTTTGTCAACAACGTCAATAAAGCTGTCAACAGAATTTCTGTCTGTTCATTAGGCAACACACATTTCTCTTTATTTGTGTTTTGTGATCGAAACCCCATGTAATTAAGTTAAGTTCGTAAAATGTGTTTATTTTGTAGTTTAGTTTTTGATTAAACAAAATTAAAGTAAACCGCGAGTGTGCCTTACTTGCTCTCCGCAACGGCCACATTGGTGACCCCGACGACAGTAAAAGTGCAAAGTGCCCGCTTAGGTTATACGACCTCGTGCCTAAGTTTCTTTAGTGCTTTGACCGATTTTTCGCTTCGTTCACGGACCTAACATTCACGAAACAACGACATTATGCCTGACACAGATCAACCATTGTCATCTTAAGCCTCTGCTGTGCCCGTCCAAGCTGATGACTCGTCCATAATAGCTCGGGTAGGAATAAAAGCACCAGAATTCTGGTGTTTAGAACCGGAGCTGTGGTTTCTCCGATTAGAAGCACAGTTTCGACAAGCTAAAATAACCGCAGACAATTGCAAATTCGACCATACGGTGGCTAGTTTAAATAGCGAGGTTCTTTCTGAGGTGGCAGACCTTCTAAGAAATCCAACAACAGGTAGGGCCTATGAAGACCTGAAAGCACGTCTTCTCGATAGATACGGCATTGGCCCCGATGAAAGGATATACCGCGTAATGGAAATGACCTTGGGTGACCTTAAGCCGACGCAGCTTATCCATAAAATGCAAGCTTTAGCTCTGGGAAGTATTAGTGCACAGGTGCTTAAAAACTTATGAACTTATGGTTGGATCGTCTACCACCACAAGTTCGAGGCGTCATATCCATACTTAATGGCGATATGGAGGAACTAGCCAAAAAGGCAGATAGTTACATGCGTAGCGTTAGCTTTCCCGTCATGCCGATCAGTGAAGGCCCCGCCCTAGACAGAACAGTGGCTGCGTTAAGCGACCAGGTGAGTGCTTTATCTAAGAAAGTAGCTGCCAATGAGCAAACGCAACAGGTTAAAGCCTCCAACAGCTCACCCACCCACAGCCTCTGTTATTATCATCAGAGATTTGGGGCTCTAGCAAAGAAGTGCAGACCGCCATGCACCTTTACAAAAAACGACCAAGAGGTGCAGTAGTGGCGACAACTGCAGCCCCTCATAGGCCACGTCGCTTGTTTATAACAGACAGCACTCTCCAGCTCCAATTCCTGATCGATACAGACGCAGACTTAAGTGTACTCCCTCGTAGGATGGGCTCAGCGACTCAACCCAGTTCCGTATGCCTTTATTCTACCACCGGTTCTTGCATTCGAACATACGGGCAGAAGCAGCTTACTTTAAACTTGGGACTCGGCAAACCAGTCACATGGACATTCGTCGTCGCTGATGTCACTACAGCTATCCTGGGAGCTGACTTCCTCTTCCATCATGGCGTTACTGTGGACATGAAAAACAAGCGCCTTGTAAGTCCAGAGATTCCAAACATCATTTGTGTTTCTCGTCATGTTAACATGCCAGAAGTGGGACTGTCTACCGCGCATCCGTGTAATCGCCCAGCTGGGGCTCTAGATGACCCTGAAAGAGTTCAGCATTACATCGAAACGCAAGGTGCTCCAGTTTTCTCGAAGTCACGCAGATTACCACCAGACCGATTGCAAGCTGCACGCGCTGAATTCAACGAGCTGATGGAAGCAGGCATTATCCGACCATCAAAGTCCTCATGGGCCAGTCCGCTCCATATGGTTCAAAAAGCTAATGGGCAATGGCGTGCTTGCGGAGATTTCCGCCGTCTGAACGCCATAACAAAACCAGATCGTTATCCAGTGCCGCACATCCAGGACTTTGCAAATCAGTTGCATGGTAAGCAATATCTCTCAACTATCGACCTTGTACGCGCTTTCTACCAGATCCCAGTCCGCCCGCAAGATGTGCAGAAAACAGCCGTAATAACACCCTTTGGCCTATACGAATTCCTCCAGATGCCATTTGGCTTGCGCAATGCAGCTCAGACTTTACAGAGGTACCTCGACCACCACTTTCGAGAATGCTCGTATGTGTACGTGTATATTGACGACATTTTGGTTGCGTCGGAGACAGAGGCAGAGCATGAGCGACATCTAGCATCAGTACTTCGAATCTTAGAGGCTAACGGCCTCCTTATCAACAAGGACAAGTCAAAATTCCGGGTACGTGAAGCTAACTTTCTAGGCGTCACAATCTCTTCAAGCGGTGTTCGACCACTACAGGCTAAAGTCAGCGCCATCCGTGACTTTCCACAGCCCACGTCTTATCGACAGCTGCGGCGTTTTATGGGCATGCTCAACTTTTACAGGCGTTGGCTTCCAAACGCTGCAAACGAGCTCATGCCATTAACCCAGCTACTATCTAAGCAGAAAAAGAAGCAGCAGGAGCTGACTTTAACGCTAGAGGCAGCAGCCACCTTCACCAGAGTCAAAGAACTGTTGGCATCTTCTAGCCAGCTGGTTTTCCCAGCACCGAATTGTCAACTAAACATGCCAGTTGATGCCTCGGATTCTGCCATCGGTGGCGTCTTGCAACAGCTTAAAGGGGGGCACATGCAGCCTATTGCCTTCTTTTCACGGAAGCTTTCTGGAACTGAACGAAACTACAGCACCTATGACCGTGAGCTACTGGCCATATTCAGTGGTATTCATCATTTCCGCCATTTTTTGGAGGGCAGACAGTTTGTCATCTATACCGACCACAAACCTCTAACATATGCCTTTCAGCAGCGCCATGATAGACAGTCTCCACGACAAATCCGCCAACTAGAATTTATTGGTCAATTCTCGAGTGATATCCGTCATATCCAGGGTGCAGACAACATCGTTGCCGATTGCCTCTCGAGACCTGAAGTAGACGCCATCATAGCGCCCATTACCATCGACTTTGACCGGTTGGCTGAAGCGCAAACTCAAGATGAGTTTGCAGCAGGTACTGAACGACCCAGCTAGCTCATTACACCTTCAACACATGATTCTACCGGACAGTCAGCAACCGCTTTATTGCTAAGCCCAGGATGGTCGTATACGAGTCTACGTGCCAGCTCCGTTCCAGAGGGATGTTTTCCTAAAATTCCACACCCAGTCCCACCCGGGGTATGCTGCTACACTGCGACTGATCTCTGAGCGCTTTGTATGGCGTAACATGAACCACCAAGTGAAACAATGGTCCCGAGAATGCATCCAATGTCAGCGTGCTAAAATTGGACGCCATACCGTGACGCCTGTTGCACTGATAGGAATGCCTGATGACCGATTCACTCATATACACATCGACATCGTAGGCCCCCTGCCGATAAACCAAAACTTTCGGTACCTTCTTACGATCATCGACCGATTTACCAGGTGGCCTGAAGCTATCCCTATTCAAGAAATAACAGCAGAAGTCGTGTCACAGAAGCTGCTTGAGGCATGGATTTCTCGCTTTGGGGTGCCAGCGACGACAAGTTCAGAGTTGGTGTACGGTACTCCGGTTTGCCTCCCCGGACAGCTACTCGTCCCCGCTGCAGCGGCACCTGATGAACATAGCTTTGTCCAGCGACTTCGGCAGACCATGGGAGCATTGCGGCCAGTACCTACAAGTAACCACTCAAACCGCACAGCATATGTTCACCCAGACATGCAGAAGACGACTCATGTGTTCATCCGTACTGATAAAGTGAAGCCTCCGCTGACACCACCATATACCGGCCCTTTTAGAGTGTTGGAGCGTCATGACAAGTACTTGACAATAGATGTTCAGAACCAACCACAACGAATTTCCATGGATCGACTCAAACCAGCTTATGTGCCACAGTCACATCAACTAGTAGAAGAACACTCATATGCCAACCGTTTGCTGTCCAATGCATTCAACAGAACCGTTCGCAACCGCCGGGTCCCTCACTGGGGGGGAGTCCTGTGGCGAATATACATACTGTGAACATGCGCCCCAGATGCATGAAGCTTGGCAACGCCGGCGGGGATCGATCAGCTGTGAACTGTCAAGAATCGCCTCGGGACTCTCGACACAAAACATAGGATAATCGAAACCCCATGTAATTAAGTTCGTAAAATGTGTTTATTTTGTAGTTTAGTTTTTGATTAAACAAAATTAAAGTAAACCGCGAGTGTGCCTTACTTGCTCTCCGCAACGGCCACAAGTTTTAAACCTTAACCTAAGATATTTAGTTCGGTTAGACGGCATCGAGGGCCAACTTCTGTCATAATTGTCATTAGATTATCGATTTTCTTTCCTTCCTTGCCATCACCCACAAAAAAAACTCGAAATATTTATCAAAAATTAGTTGAAACTGCAAAAATTCTCAAATTTAGCAAATTTCCAGTAGTTGGCACCTTAGAGCCAATTGTTGGCACCCTATTTCACCTGAAATAATAAAAGCGAAACAAATTTTAAAAGAAACATTTATTGAGAAATGTACCTATTTATGCCTTGTGTACCCTTATACTGTACTATTTATACCCTATGTGTTAAAAATTTAGACTAACTTAATTAACAGTCATCCAGTTTATAAATTTAGCACAGAACAAAATAAAAAAAAAACAAAAAATGATTTTAAACTAAAATAGGGCAATAACATGCAGTTAACTTATGAAGTTTTATTTTTAAAATCACAACTTTTACATACAAAGTTGTCATGATATATCTCGTGTTTCATTAAACATTTATAATGATAATTTCTGGTGCAAGTTGAACATTTTACACCAAAATTAATGATACTAATATTGTACGTACATATAAAGCATAATCCATTTTTTGTTATGGTATTTTCACTGAAAATGGACTCGTTCAATTTTACAGTGCCTTCTTGTTCTTTACTTTCACTCTCAAATAAATTTCTGACATGGGTTTCTTTCTTTTTTGCAACCTGTATATTATTTATTTGAGAGCTTGGACCCGCTTCTGAAAAAATGTTTGAGTAATTAGACATATTTAATTTTTTTACACCTTTGTCCTTTTCTTTTGTTATATTATTTTTTGCTTGTAGTTTTTTCACTCTTTTTTGCTTGTTTTCCTCTTTTTTTAAATCATTTTCTTTCTTCTTTTTTTCCTTTTCCAATGCATTTTCTTCTCTTTTTAATTTATTTTCTTCTTTTTTCTTTTTCTTTTCAATTTTTATTTCTTCCTTTTCTTGAAGACTTTTTTTATAGTCAGAGGAAATTAAAACAAATGATGTTCTTGTAGATGTCCTCTTTCCGCTTCTTTCAGGTGTTTTAGGCTTTTCTAAGTAGTGTGCTATATTTAATTCGTTCGGCACATTATCATCACTTTTATGTGTTTCAAGCACGGAGTCATTTGCACTTTTTAATATGATATTTTGAGATATAATCAATTTTGGTTTCTTCTTTTCAGGTGTGTAAACATCTTCGTTCGAGATTTTAGATTCTGTTTTTTAGGACTTTTAATTTTAATATTTTCCAAATTTGTCGATTGTCCATCTTCATCATGATCATCATATTTGTCTTCTAATATTTCATCACTTTCAGAAAATTCATTATTATCCATCCGAGCAATTTCAAAAACTACAGGCATGCTAAAGGTGGGTCCAGACTACTCGTGCTCGCGCGCGCACTCCGGCTTTTACTTGTACTTTTTGAACTTGATCTACTTGTGCCACCATTTACTTGGACCGTCCACATAGACTTATTTATTTGCTAAATTGCTTGTACTCCGGCTGTTCCAATGAGCGACGACGAGCTTGTGGCGGCTAGTGCGGCTTTTAGTGTAATTTATTGTTTATTAAATAAACAAAAAACAAAAATGAGAAAGAAGAGACGGTGGTGGGTTACGTCGTTATTTAAAAGTCGAAGCAAATGCAGTGGAAGCAATTTACTTAGCGACCTTAATATTGAAAACCTCCACTTTCATACATTCTGTAGAATGTCGCCTACTAATTTTGAGGAAATCATAATTTTAATCGGCGCAAAAATTATGAAGAAAAACACAACATTTCGAAAAGCAATTCCTGTAAAAGAACGATTAGCTGTAACACTAAAATATTTAGCATCGGGTGATTCGTACACTAGCTTAAGCTTTTTGTTTAAGTTTTCCAAGCAGTCAATTTCGCTGATTGTGCCAGAGGTATGCAGTGCTTTATGTGAAGTTTTTCAAGATTTTATAAAGGTAGGTAAACAATAATTCGTTCAAAACTTTATTAATAATAATTCACAAATTTTAATATTGATTAGTGTTGAGAGTGTTAATCCATGGCGTTAATGAATAGTTGTTATCGTTGGTTTGTTCAGGCTGAGAGGTTGTAGGTGTAGGTGTTAGTTGTGACGGTTATAATAGTGGTTGATGTTCCGTGTTTATTGCATGAGGCGAGGGAAAAGGACTTTGAACCGTAGAAGCTGATTCAGTGGTTGAAGGGGAAGCCGTACTCCAGTACGCCTGTAGTGTTTGGGCCCTATAATTTCCTAGATTGGGTCTTTGCATAGGGTATTCCCCTAACTCTGCCTTAAACAGGATGTCATTAAAACCTTTCTGGACGTAAACAGCTGTTCGTTTATCCAATGATCTTAACTTACGAGCGATGAATTCACCATATGCGTCATACTCATCTCTCTCTTTATTGTTTATCTTCTTTAATATTTCAAACGATTCTTTTATTCGTGGATCTTTATTACTACGTATTCTTTTGCGTCCAGTGATTTGCCTAGTTTGGGCCAAACTATTTTCTTGTGGTGCAGTCTCTTCAATAGTGTTGTTATTAGGTGCTTCTTGTGTATGTCCTTCTTCACTTTCTACTTCTTCCTCTTCTAGGTTTTGTGTAAAGTTTCCTAAAAAATTGACTTATTAAATTAATAAAATCTGTCCAAGAAAATCTACAATATTTAAATATTATTAATAAATGTTTCTTTTTTTCAGATGCCTCAAACAGAGAATGAGTGGCTTCAAGTAGCAGCTCAATATGAAAGACTATGGAACTTCCCACATTGCATGGGGGCAATGGATGGCAAACACGTTGTTCTTCAGTGTCCAGTAAATACAGGCAGTGACTATTTTAATTACAAAGGAACTTTTAGTATTGTTCTTTTTGCTGTTGTTGATGCTGATTATTGTTTTCTCTACGCTGACGTGGGCTGTCAAGGTCGAATATCAGACGGCGGTGTTTTTCGCAATACAACCTTTTACAAAAAACTGGAGGATGGCTCTTTAAATCTTCCAAGTAGTAGAAAACTTCCTGGTAGGGAAATGTTGGTCCCGTATGTTTTTGTTGCGGATGATGCATTTCCGTTGCATAATAATATAATGAAACCATACTTAGGACAGCAAGAAAAGGGATCAAGCAAAAGGGTTTTTAATTACAGGATGAGTAGAGCCAGACGAATAGTAGAGAATGTTTTTGGTATAGTCTCAGCAGTATTTCGGGTTCTTAGGAAACCCTTACTTTTGGAGCCCCAAAAAGCTCAAGTAATTGTTATGGCTTGTGTTTATTTACACAATTATTTAAGACATAATGCAAGGAATACATATACACCAACCTTAACATTTGACTGTGAGCAAAATGGAGAAATTGTTCCAGGAAATTGGAGAAATGAACCAGAGCCGAACTCTACATTCCGGGCTTTAAGAAACATACCTCGTAAATCTTCTCAGAATTCCCAAAGCATAAGAAATGAATTTGCAGATTATTTCGTCAATCAAGGAAAAGTACCATGGCAAGATAATTATCAATAAATTAAAAATAATTTTGTCAGAATTTTTTTAAAGTGTAATTACAATTTTTTCTTAAAAGATTTTTAATTTTTTTAATCGGTGTTTAAATGAGGATAATATTTTGAAGAGCAGTTTATTTAAATGGCACTTATAATTAGATAAAAAATATAGGTACGTACCTCTGTATTTATTGTTTCCTTGGGTTGATATTTCGTGTGCAAGAAATGAAAATGTTTAAAGGCAAACCAAGGAGAATATAATTCATCTGTGCCCATTCCAGATCTGTTATTTTGTGCAACTTTTTGCCTAGCTTTTCTGTATGTTGCCAGTAGTGACGTAATTTTGCGTTTTATCTCCTGTACATCTAAATTTAATTCTTGTCATATTTCTTTCCAAGCATCGTTCTTTTTATTATTAATTTTGTAAAATTTATTTGTACTGTCCCACAAAACTACATGCTTTTCGTATAATTTAATTAAATCAATAACGCGATCGTTGTCCACTCCATTTTGATAAAAATTAAATGTTTAAAATACGTTTGACCTTAAACAACACAACACAAGTCACAAGTATACGAAATTCGAAAAATTTCCGTCCAATAAACTTACAAGTCCGTGCGAGCTTCCTTTGATGTACCGACACCGGTCGGAACCTCACGAGTAACGTACTTGCCTGGCTTGCGCTGCTCCCACTCCGACTTGTCGCCACGTCCACATATAGGCAAGTCGCAAGTAAAAGCCGGAGTACGAGTACGAGCACGAGTAGTCTGGACCCACCTTAAGAAAAACATTCGCACTTCATAATTTAAATCGTTGTTGCCAAATTGCCTACAAAATGTAGAAATAATTTTGCTAAATTGTCTATTACTCCCGAATTGGCTACTTTTTCAGGACTTATTATAGGCCCACACACACTTTTTTCTCACTGCTTTTTGCAGTTTCTATCTTTAGTTCACTAGACACCTTATTCTTTAAAATATATTTTAAAGAGAGTATCTTAAAAATTTTTGGTCTGGTTTAGAGTTAAGCCAATTATTAAATACACATTTAAGTCAGTATACTGTGTCAGATAGGTAAAATAATGGTCTCTGATTATCTATGGGAAGAGGATAAACAATGCTAAGTTGGTCTGCAGTTGACTCATGGCTTTCCCATTAATGGCATTATTATCACTTATAACACAAAAAACTATGTACCCAATCTCCTCTAAATTTTCAATAATTGTCTTAATAAAATTATGAAGTATGTCTGATGTAATTTTGGAGATGGGAGCTATGTGAACTACTTCCTTAAAGCTGGAACACACACTTGTAATCATAAAAGTAAATGCCGAGGAAGCTAGAGACTTATTATTGACTGATGTTGCAGTGATATTACCGCCTTTATAGTCCATGTAAGGGTCAATATAAATTTCATCAAAAAGTAGTGTCACAATTCTCTCATGATCCTTTAGTAAACTAAACACATTTCGGGCATAAGTTAAAAACATTTTTTTTTCATCTATGTGGGGATCGGTCATGTGTTTGTTACAAATACCCATTATAGTTTGAGGATGTGGTATTAGGGATCCATAATCTCTTAAATACTTGTAAGCATGAGGACTAATAGTATAGATTATAGAAGTCAAAATTATTGTACTACTTGAATATCTGTACCTTTCCTTTCCAGTTGTAAAAAAAGCTAATTGTTCACAAATAAAATCTAAAGCATGCACTATTTTGTTGTCTTCAATGTTTTTAAAACTTTTTAGTATGTTTCACACAAAATCGAAAACACATTTCATTTTATTTATGTCATTTGATGGTTTGACATCTCACATGGTTGATGGTTGATCGAGAATAGTATTGCCAAGGGTATTGGTAGCAGTATTTGGATTTAAGTCACAGTCGGGGTTGTCATTATTGGTAACATTTTCCTCCAAAGACAGGGTAATAATAGTAAGGTCTATTGCTTCAAGTATTGCATATAAATCATCTAAACTATGGGAAGTATATGGAGTTTTAAATTTTGATGTTAAAACACAAACTGGCTCGCTATATAAAAAAGTTTCAATATTTAAATTAAAATTAAAAACCATTGCCCAATTAATGCATGGACCAGGTGTGTATTCAATTTTAAAAATTGTTAGCTTTTTGCTGTCTTGAGACTCACTGTGAGCAGTAAACCAATCTTTCGGTAGTTTAAAAGCAGAAAATTTTTCAAAAAACTCTTCAAAACTGTCAAAATTATTTTGTTTCTCATGCTCGCCAAAGTCAATTTTGCTTCAAGGGCTTTTGTTAAATTCAACTTGTCAATATTTTTAAACCTTTCATCTTTACTTGGCCGTATTTTTATGGTTTTTGACAAATAACTAGGGCAATTAAAAAAAATAGATGGTGTACAGTCTTCTTTTAGCCGTGGTTTTAGTAATTCTATTGTAAAAATTTTACCTGTGTTGGAATCTTGAACTTGAGTACTCTTTATTATACTACCTTCAGGAAAATGAGCTTCACATAGTTTGGTGTTGTTGGTGGGCTCAAAGTCATCTCTGTGTATGGCTTTTACCCATTTTCGCCTTAGATTTATATCCGGAGGAAAACCGAAGACATGCACTTTAGGTCCGTTACAACCAGGAACACAACACTTTTGAAGCATATTCACACTCTGGTATTAACTAAAGACCGAACTAAGAGAAAAACATTAAATTAAACACGAACTAAAGTTTTAAAGTCTGATATAAACAAATAAAACCGTGGCGCCGCCGGAGAACCGGTTTTTCCGAGGATTTTTCTAGTCCGAAAATACGATTTTGCGATTTAAAAGTACGCGAAGAGTTTACATAAATATAACATACACGTTTCGCGGAAATAAACAGTTCCGATTTTAGAAAAAAACACAAAAATGAGCTAATGTTTACTGCGGATCTCGTCAGAAATACCGGCAACCACAGAACATAAATATAAACAACCTAACCTCTCGTTTCATCAGGTGCCACAACTAGTGTATGCGCCGTTGTCAGATTTATATAGAAAGAACTCCTATTGGCAAGTAACAAGGCTATAAATGATAAAAATGCAAGTTTAAATTATAAAAAGAGAAATAAAAATGCACTCTTTTTTTTAACTAAATTGTAAACTAAGAGCAGTTAAAGATATAGATTTAATTATTTTAAGATAGTAATAGAGCATTCTAACGTTTACGGCAATCTACAAAGTCTGGCAGCGTTGCAGGCAGCCTTCCGTGGACGAACAACGGCACCGTCAACAGCTGAATTCACCCGAAAATCAACCCGAAGTGCCCAAACGCGTGAGGTCACGAGCAAAATTTTTTGGAGCGCTTTATCCTTTTGTAGAGGTGTTATTGGTCAGGGCCCTTGAGAATGAAGAACTTAAAAAGGAGTTTTTATTAAAATGGAGGGAAAATCGACCCTGGCGAGGCGTCTTTTCCTAAAAAACGCGCAAAAACAAAACAGCCCACTCTCTCTCTATTCTACGTTAAACACATCCCAACAATAAACACCTAAAATCAAACCATTTACAAATATAAACGCATTGTTCACCCAAACCGATCAAAAACCAACCGATCTACTCTCGCTTTTGGGGGCGTGTCATCTACGCCGCCAATTGACCAATCGCAAAAATACCTAAACCTATAAATATAACCACCGAACATAAACTAGAATAGAAGGATCACTCTAAGCGCCGCCCAAAATATTGCCTTTCTCACTCGCTTTCTGATGCTACTCTTTTTTGCTGCCCGGTGGCGACTGCGTTATACGGGGGCGTCTTCAATATTAGAACTATAATAGCGTTGTGCGGAAATTTTGTACAATAAAAATGCCGGCGATATGTTGCGTAGATGGCTGCAGGAGTAAAAGGGGATATACATTTTTTTTTAAATAAAAATGGATTAGTTTACAGAAAAAAATACACGCTTTTCTTCGGTATTTCTTAAATATCTCGGAAAATTGAGATCCTACAAAAAAATCTAATAAACAAAAGTTGGTTTAAAAACAAAAGATTGGCTTTTGCTTGATTTGTCTAGGTGCTATAGGCGCTAAGATACAACTGTGTGAACATAACCCCTTCTTTTAGATAACAAAATATAATGACGTAAAATAATAACGTGAAATAATTTAAAAAAAAACGTTTTTTAGACAAATATCTAGCACATTTTTTCAAGTATGTACTATCAAAAACTCTAAAAATAAACTTGATTGTAAGTCATTAGCATAAAAATTAAAAAAGTTAGGAATAAAATAGAAATAATTGCAGTTTTAAAAAAAATTATCATAAAAAATTATGTATTTATTTCAAAAATTAAAGCGTAGCCTTCTACAATGGACTATATATAGGTACCAATAATATGTTCAAAAAGTGTCAGCGATTTAGAGTACATATTTTTTTTAAATCGTGATTTTAATCTAAAAAAATGCAAAGTTTTTGGTAATATTCTGTTATTAGTGGTGGTTTTTAATAGTGAAAGCTATCCGATTTATTATTAGTTGCATTGCAATCATTTGAATGATATAAATTTTAGACACTTATACCGTCTAACCATACTTAAAACTGCATTTTTTTCGTCATTAAGGGTGAATTTTAAGGGTTTAAGTTTCAAAATATTGATGTGTACTATAATCCCCAATGTAAAACTATATTTATTTTGCATATTTATATGAATTCTAGGTTGTAAAACACCTATTTTCGTTTTATTTGAATTTTAGTGGTTTGTTCTTTCATCCTCTATTTAAAAAGCAAATAATTAGGCATTTAATAAGTTTTTTTTATTTAACTGCCTTTTTATATTTCACTGTTACCGAGTTCCATATGCTGAGTGTTGTTATCACATTATTAAGTAAATTTTATTAAATATTTAAAAAATGGGTATATTAACGAAGTTATTATTAATTAAGTGTATGTAATATTAGGTAGGTAGTTTCTTGGTCAGTTAAGAAAAGAGCATGAAAGGAACGTAAAGCTAAGATTTAATTGTGTACATTCTAATAAACTTAATTTTAAAGCTATCTACCAAGTGTTTTTCTTACAGTTATTTGTTCAAAAGAGATACTTAATAATATTCTTTCAATTTCATTTTAACAATAATACAAAGTGCCTTTAATTTCAAAAAATTCCATATTATTACACGCCGCGATGTACGAAAATATTCCTTATTAAAAATGTTTCAAACACCCCCCGTATAGTAAAGGATTGCCGTCGAAACTAAATAATGATTTACGACCGCGTAAAAAAAGTCGGCACTGTTTAGAAGTCCCTACTTCAAACGGCCGCAAGAGAGTGAACCTACTGTCTTGTTCTTTATACTGTGATATAACCCACCTTTCCACGTCCCGGCCAGTCGATTCCATGCTCCGAGCCGCGTCAGCCAAAGCACTCCGATGCGACCAAAAGAAAAAAAGATAGGCGCCTAAATCCAACAAGCGAACAAGTCAGAAACCCGGCAAGAGCCATCGTCGCTAGCCCGGAAGAAATCAGTGCTAGACTTGGGAATTTTAGTTCATTTTTGTGATTTCCATCTCGCTCAGGAAAGTGAATAGTACAAAAGTTTAGTTCATTTAGATCACTGATCGCCGGTGCCAGTGGTAGTAACTACTATCAAGTAGTAGTTCACATTCATAAATTATTTCTTAATGCAAAATAAAAAAATACCTACTTTTGTCGATATTCCGCAATAAAGATAAAGTTGAATTTCAGGCGAAGCGGCAAAAGACAGTATCAATCGGATATAAATTTTTAAAAATATGTATTATGTAAACAAGATGAGAACAATTTATTCTTTGTATTGTAATAGCAAACTAACAAAGGCAATTATAATATTTCAAAATACATATAGGTATACACACACACACACACACAGTACACACTCACACACCCTAACAAGGTCACTTTTCAGTTTTCAATACACTAAGTTCGGAAGGACGGAAGGTCGCGATTAGCGGTTACGGGTTACGGTCACTTAATCAGTTTAATCTAAATCGCTCAATATGAGTTATGAGTAAATATTATTTTAAGTATTTTACAGTCTGTCGAACGTTGTTTTGTTTTGTTGCATTCCTTCCCCCTCTCTCTCTCTCTCTCTGTTTGCATTGTTTGGTGTTGATTTACAGTACAATAACAATAAACAATTTACATTTTACAATAGTACAACAGTCCCAGCACAGTCTAACAATTGAAATCTATATACTTTGGTCCCAGATTACAAGTGAAGTGGGAAGTGGGTTAGTAGTCTTCGAGTTTGTAAAATTAGGAGTGATAACCATGCTTTTTAATGTTGTTATGTTGTTAGTCATTTTTAATCTTGACGATGTGTATGTGGTTGAGGCGATAGACTACCGTGCACAGAGAATGTTGGTGTTCAAGATCTGAATTTGGCGCGTACAATTTTGGAAAATCACATACCTCAAGGATATCGCTTACAGGATTTATATCCAGTTACGCAGACGGGAAGAAACCCTCATCGCTGGATAGGGGTTTATCAACGAATCGATAATGTGTACAGATAGGATTGTGCTTATCTTACCGACGTGCGAGCTTGTTTCAAACAAACGTGCCCACCTGGTTGTGAAATATCACAGGTACTTGTCTGTCTCTCAAACCCCAAATAGGCAATTTATTGAAGTGCAAATGTTGGTCAACTGCCGCTGCACAAAAATTGTCCATCGTCGTCGACGAAGATTTTTCACATCGGGGTTCCAGAATGGCTGCATAGAAACGAACAAAACTAAACACTTTCAGCATGAAAAACAATGCTCTATCTTAAAGCGGGAAATCTTATGCTGATAATTGCAACTATGTAGTATGTACCTATATGTAATTTAGATTTTAAGTTCTTTAAAAAAAAACAAAAATATTTCTCATATTATTATTTATAAATATTATTACATAGATTATTATTATTAAATAGCTTTAGTCAACAGAAGGTCGATCCTTATGAAATTGGATATGTGTAATAGACCCGAATGTTGGTGCGGTGTCATAAATAGGTATTATCTTAATGGTTTGTTTAGGTTAAGAAATATGGCCTGGTATTGAGCTTTGGAATGTGTGTAGTTTGGATTTTTAGAGTTAGTTAAAGATAAGATTGTCTGAAAAACTGTATACAAATATATCATATATTATGGTTATAGAATTAAATGGAATATGAGGAGACAGAATAATTAAATAACTATTGGAGTATGGAATTTAATAAACTATTGTAAACGATGTTATTTTAGCGATCGAAATAAAAAACCAACGACATCAACTGTGAAAACGTTTATTTCTATTATTTCGCCTTCGACATTTACTTACACTATATCGAAAGATATATGAACATGTATAAATATGTTCATATATCTTAAAATCCGAAAAGCAAAAGATACAAAAACTTAAAATAACAGTATAAACAAAGTAAAATGATCCTAAAGTAAAATAAACTAAGCAAATTCTAGCAAATGCCTACTAAGAAAGTTAGACATAAATTAATTATTTCTTTCTTTCTTCTGAATAAATATATATGTTAAAACAGTAATATCAAAATAAAAGAATTATAAATTAGCATTTAGAAACAATATTTTGCTCACATTTTGGCTTTTCAAAAGAGTACGTTTCTCACTTAATACTAATCCTGCCTTAGAAAATGTTCGTTCGCACGGAACCGATGTTGCTTGTATGCATAGCCTTTTTTTCATATAATAAAACAATTTAGGATAGACATATTTACGCGATTCCCACCAAGAAAAAAGATCTTCATTCCTACTGACAAGTGGATCGCTTAAATATCTGTCGAGTTCTATAATACCTGATGCAGTAGTGTTTGTTTCTTGCAAAACCCTGCCTGCATTTTCATCAAAATGGGACCATAAAGTTGATTTAACAGATGTACATTCTGGTTCTGTCTCGATACCCTTTGTTGTAACTTGTTCGTCATGGTGTGCTGGAGCGAGTCTTTTTCGCAAATTTGCAACTGCTGTAGTATACTTGTTTTGATCTTTAAATCCGAATTTTTTAAATCGTGGATCTAAAATAGTTGATTCAGTGAGAATCTCAACAGATTCAACGTCTTTGAACCGGCGGTAAAACTCATTTAACATTTCTTTTATTACTGACTTTACTTCATTTTCTAAATGTTCTTTATTTTCATATAATATTAAGTGTTAATATATTGCACGCACAAAAATTAAGATTTTCGATATCGTAACATTTTTTCCGCACTGATTTCTGTGGTTATATCTTTATATATTTGCAAAATTTCTACCAAATTGTTTAGTATTGACCATTCTGTAGCAGATATAACATTCAAACTTGGACATTCTAATGCTAAAGTCGATATGACTGCCTCTTTTATTTTACAAATTCGTTCAATCATATCTAAAGTAGAGTTCCACCTTGTTTGCACATCTTGTTTTAATTTTAATTCCGGTAATCCCATCTGAGCTTGTGTTTTTTTAAGTTTTACTAAGGCTGACGAACTTCTTCTAAAATATGCTACGATAGCTTTTACTTTGTCTAAAAGTGTAGTTACCCCCTTAAGGCTGTTTTGGACTAACAAATTAATCGTATAAGCGAAACACCCTCGCGATTTCCATCCACCGATGCGCACAGCAGAAAGAATATTTGCGGCATTGTCACTGACAATACAAACAACTTTCTTTTCTATGTTCCAGGCTTCAAATTTTTGTCTCAAAAGCACTGCAAGGTTTGTACCTGTATGTTTTTCTTCATAAGGAAAACAATCCAGGAGATAAGAATTAATCTTTAGTTCACTGTGTTCCTCACTTACGAGGTGTATCGTGAGTGCAACAAAACTTTCGTGATTGATGGATGTCCAACTGTCAGTTGTTATACAAACAAAATCTGCCTGGTCTATTTTTTTTAAATTTTTTTCCATTACAAGCTGGTAGGATTGATCTAACAAACTCTCACTTACGGTTTTTCGGCAGGGCAATTTATAACTAGGACACAATTTTTCACATAATTTTTGAAAATGTGGCTCTTCTACAACTCTAAATGAATGATACCCTTGTACAATCCATTGCAGAACCTGCTGGTCAATCTCTTTATTTTTAGCGACAGAAAGACGTTTGAGATTGCGAAATTTGTAATGTCACTCTGGATTATTTTTTTTCTCTTTGACGAAGGTACAAAATTATCTATGTTATCTTTATCAGAACTTTGGCCAGTACTAGATGTACTTGGCCTAGGTAATTCCGAACAATCACCTTTTTCATCAGCTGATAGTAATAAATTTCCGGTTCTTTTTATAGGAGTAAGAGAATGTTTCAATTTCATGTGTCTATTTAAATTTCTTATAGATCCGTTCTTTGTAGATAATATTTGCTCACAGTATAAACATTTTGCACTATCCTTCCCACTTATTTCTACAAAATGGAACCAAATATCGCTCCTTCTCGGCGCCATCCTCAGTTTATTAATATTAGCATAAATTTTATTTAAAAAATAATGTTTTTGCACTGAACTTTTTGTTACTGTTACGACAATAATAAATAATTACATGAACTTAAAAAATTTAATCAATGATTGACAAGTCGTACAGAATGAAAACAGTACCAGACCGACTAAAACACCGACTAAAACAAAATCAAATCGCCATTCGCCAGACATAAGTATATTTTCATGTTTATATTTCAAACGTTCGATCACCGCTTTCAGCTCTGCGGCTCATATTTCGCTTCTCTTTCATTACATTAGATATCAGAATCGATCTCCGTCAGGCGATCCCGCAAACGGCGCAAACGATCGGGTTCACTGAAATAAAGTTTAGTTCGCATGTGAACTAATCTTTTTGCGTATACTGTTTCGATCATTTAGTTCACTGAAGTGATTCGATCATTTGAACTAGTTCGCTCATGAACTACACAACCCAGATGATCTCTGAAAAGAGTCGGACAGGACGACTTAAACGGAACCTGTGTAAAACAGTTAGTAATGTGGTAAATCTGGTCAGATTGATGAATAAATGTTTTGTTATTAGGTTGATATGACATAAAATAGAAAATGACCTAATTGTTGGGAATTTAAAAGTAGTTTAACAAATTATTTGGTAAATATCTATGAAATATGATTTATCAAATAGCTATGGAGAAAAATATATTCAAGAAGAGGAAGTTTGATTGTGACTGGTTATTTTTTGAGGGCGAAAAAAAAAATAGGATGGCCAAATATTACGTGCTTTTAATCTAAGGACAAAAATATATATTTATATAATCAAAGAGTCAGTTATTTCTTTGACAAGTAATAATTAATAATATGCAGCGCTGAAGGATATAGCGATAGCCGAGAACTCTTAGTTACTCTAGTTGTAGCTCGATCTCGAAAGATGATACATGCTTCTAAAAAACAAAAACAGTTCTGCATGAACTCGTGGCGGATAAAGATAGCGATTTAACGGTTAAGCTTCTTTGAACGTACATCGCGATGTTGAAGTCGATTTTAAAAGTTTTGAGAGTACTATTCGGTACCATGACGAATCAAAAGAGCTAGACGACGTTGTGTAATATTTTCGTTTAACTGCGTCGTATAAGCAGATATAATTTTCGGAAAGATTACAAAAAATATAAAAAAGAAAACTACAATCATTGATATCAACGACTACTTTGATATATGAGGACCCTTTTTTTTAACTCGATAAGTTCTTTTTTACCGAAAATGAGGTGTATCGATTCCCGATGGAAATTTAATGCACGATTAATTGCTGGCGCCAGATACACCAAAGCTAGATAAATGCAAAAATTATAGTATAGACAATACCTTGCGTTTTTTTGAAATTCGATAACTGCATGCTCTCCTTGAAAACTCGATAAGTAACTAACCAAATTTTATTAAAAAATCCTGTTTGTTATTTTGGTTGAGTTTTAAATAAAATATAGATCGGCGTTTGTCTTCGCCATGTGCTTTTGTTTTTTTGCATTTCTAAGAAAAATCATGATCAAGCTCGACAAAAAATTACGCGCTATAATAAAGTGAGGTTAAGTTATGCTGACAATGCCTGTAATCAATTCGAGAACAAGGCGAAAGGTGTAGTTTCTAAGGCGTGAGAACTATTAAGAAATGAAATACTTGGTAAGTACAACATAATAATACCTGAAATTGGCTGCAGTAAGTATTATTCATCCTTTTTTACTTTGTGATTCTAGGACTTCACGTAAAAATAGGCTGTCTGGCATTTCAAAAAAAAATTCTTAAAGGTAAATCGTTGGTGGTGTCAAATCAAAAACAAATTGATCAAGATATTACCAAAACCATAGAGGACAACATAGGCAGCTACAAATGTAGCGAGAGAGTCACTACTTACGTGCAAAATGTCGAAGAGGCTACCTAACACCAGAATTAAATGTACGAAAATGTAATCTAGATTTTGTAGTTCTATGACTTTTAAATGTTCACTAGCTAAGTACAAGAAAATTTTCTATACACATTTTAACCTTGGTTTTGGTAATCCCCACTCAGAAACAAGTTTAATATGTAAGTTTTTGGTAAAAATTAAAAAAAAAAATTTGGAGAAAATAAGTGAATTTATTACCAGCATTTTTCAAACAATTGAATTCTCTTAAGGAAAACACATTTAAAATTATTTTTGATTGCCAACAAAACCAGCCTTTGCCAAAAATGTTTGTTAGCGAAATTTTTTATTCGAAACAAGTTTGGCTTTATATTATGGGCATTGTGCATCATCAGGGTAAAAAGCAAAAAAAACGGAACATCAGTTTCTACGTTTGGTTGGAGACACAGGCAGGTTGGGGATATAACAAAATAGCTTCGGGTTGTTACATTATATTAGCAAGATAGATGTTAAATAGACCGGACTATAATATTTAAGATTTGGCCTATTTTTAAACCGAAAACGTTTACGTTGCGTCTCGCCGCTTCCTGGTAATGTTTTTGTTCGGTATCTTTATTTTCTTGCATGTTAGTTCTTTTAAGTCGGTCCAACTGTAAACTTGCCGCTAATAAATATTTTCTTTTACTGATCATCGGGTTTTTATTGAACAGGTTATGGGCCCAGGCACGTTTTAATTTTTGAGTTCAAGGGCAACCTATTGCTCGGTAGGTTTTCGGGTCGCGTTTGAGTCGTGGCTTATGTTACAGATTTTATTGTTTTTACGTTCTAGTCGTATATAAACAAACAATAAAAATACAGTGATGGCGGTAAAATTAGATTGTGGAAATATTCCGAAATTTGCTGGGTCAAATTTCCAACTGTGGAAGTTTAGCATTCGGATTGTGTTGAAAGCTGAGAATATACTCTCCATTGTCGATGGTTCGACACCTGAGCCATCTGAGACGACGACTGTAGAGTGGAAAACCTGGGATAAAGGTAATTCGAAGGCCCAAGTTATTTTATTGTCCACAATAGCACAAGATCAGATCCAGCATTTGATAAACTGCGAAAATGCAGCACAAATGTGGACAAGGTTAATGTCCATTCATGAGCAGAAAACCGAAATTTCAAGAGAACTCCTATGGCAGAAGTTTTATGAATATAGGATGTCTGACAATGCAAAAATTGCCGATCACATTTCTTCGATTGAATTGCTTGTACGACAGCTTAAGGATGTAAAAGAAGAAATTAGTTCCAGTGCAATATGCTCCAAGGTAATCAATAGTTTACCCTCGAAGTATAATGCATTCCGTACTGCATGGGATTCAGTTAGCAGTGATCAGCAAACTTTTGAAAATCTAGCTGCCAGGTTGCTGAAAGAAGAGACCAGAATGTCGAGTGAGGATTCAGAAGTGTCCCGCCTTGCTTGTCAGGTAGAGGCTCTACAAGCTAAACTAGAAGCTAACAAAAATAAGGTCAAGCCGAGTATTCGAGAGCTAAAGAAGAATACTAGCTGCAAGTATTGTAAACGCAAAGGTCACTGGGTTAGAGAATGTAGAAAGAGAATACAGGACTTGAAAAATGAGCAAGGTAAGGTCTCAGGATCAGAAAGTGCTTCTACATCCAGTTCGGCCTATATATGTGATATAACATCTATGTATCTGTCAAGCAATGTCAAGAAAACTGAATGGATATGTGACTCTGGTGCGAGTCTACACATGACTGGAGAGAAAGGTTGGTTTGCAAAGTTAGAAGCATTGAACGAACCTATGTTTGTTCGAATAGCAAACAATAAGTTAATTTCTGCAGAAGGTAAAGGTGTTATACAAGTTCAGGCATGTGTTCAAGGTCAGTGGTATGATCGCACAATAAATAATGTCCTCTACATTCCAGAACTCCAAGTGTAATTTGGCTCACAAGACTTCGCTGAAGTTATGGCATGACCGCTTAGGACATATCAACCCTACTACTATAAAGAAAACAGCACCTTTGGTAAGCAGTCCAGAAAGTCTCATAGAAGTTTGGAGAAACGGAGATCAGAGAAACCGGGAGAGATGATTCACAATGATGTTTGTGGTCCTATAAACATTATGTCTCCGAGTGGATCAAAATTTCGTCTTGTTTAAGGATGATTTTAGTGGATATTCTATTGTTTATTTTCTTAAACATAAATCCGATGTTTTAAGCAAATTTAAAGAATTTAAATTGCTTGTAGAAAACCAGACTTGTAACAAGATTAAAATCTTAAGAAGTGACCAAGGTAAAGGTGAATATGTTAACAGTGGTTTTCAAGAATTTCTCAAAAATAATGGAATAATACACGAGTGCTCAGCCCCATACACCCCTCAACAAAATGGCCGAAGTGAGAGGCAGCTAAGGACCATTGTGGAAAGTGCCAGAAGTATGCTTATTAGCAAGAATGTGCCACAGGAATTATGGAGTGAGGCAGTGAATACAGCTGTGTATGTACTTAACAGAACAGCTTCAACTCAGGTACAAAACATGACTCCATATGAACAATGGTCTAGACGAAAGCCGGATTTAAAGCATATCAAAGTTTTTGGCAGTGTAGCTTACATGTTAATACCATCACAGTTTCGTAAAAAGTTTGACCCGAAATCGAGAAAGTTATTATTTGTGGGTTATGATGGATATTCTTCGAACTACAGGCTTTGGGATGCGGAGAAGAGACGAATTGAGGTAAGCTGCAATGTTAATTTTAATGAAATGGAGGGGATAGAGAAGAAAGAGGAAACTTTTTCATTAAAATTTGATACACTAGAAAATGAGGAATATGTAGGCCTAGAAGATCTTCAAGAAAGTGACAGTGATGAAAGCTTAGACATGTCACAAACCAGCACTTACCAAACATTGGATTCTGATGATGAAGTTTTTGAGTTGAATAGCTATACTCACTTTCATTGAGTCATACTGCATGATGGGCTGCAAATGACTATCCTTTAATTTATGTAAACTTCGGAACACATATGGATTTTTCTTATCAATATCATATGCGAAGCGGATATCTCCAAACCTTGCTTCCAACTGCTCCTTAGTATCACCTATTAATGAATTAATAAGAACATTATGTTTTCTAAAAAGGGAATATGTGCATTTCAGGAGGTGAGGTGGATCATACATTGCATAGATTTTCTCTTCTTCATAAAAAAAATAAGATTTTTCTATGAAAACTCCTAATTCCTTGTAGCATTTTACATTATGGACTCCCATGTCACAAATGTTAGCTACAACATCAACTTTGGCAATATTTTTAGCTGCACTCAGAACTTCAAATATATATTTTTTTAACATATCTGATTTGCAGCCATTGTTGTTAAAGTAGAATGCAACGGGTTGCTTCCACTTTTTGGAAGGTAAAAGTCCTACCAACATAAATACTAACGCCTTATTAGCTGGTAAATCACTATGTCCATCTTGGGAGTGGGCAAATCCAATTATTTGGTCATGTCCAGCATCATATTTAATATTTTCCTTTACGTCTATTTCGTCAAACATTAAAGTACATCTCTCTAAACCAGGAGGAAGATTATTGTCAATGTGCTAAAAAATGTGTTTATTAATACCAGCTTCAAAAGGGACTTTTCTTAATAATGTTAAGAGCGTTCTCTTGCTGGGAAGAGCTACAAAACAACGTAATAACTTGTAACATTTAGGACTTCTTTTAAATATTGAGAGTGCAAGGACTTTTTCATCTAATGTGTAACGCCTTCCTTTTGATTTTTTTTAAAAACATCTTATCTGAGAAATCATAAAATCTGCTGTTACAGAAGGCATATCCTTAAATACATTTCTAACTACTGTCGAATCAGCAAGATTTGATAATGATCTTATATCATGTCCTCTTTTCTTGCAGATCTTTTTGATTTTTCTTAGGTGATTTTCTTTTTGATAAATTATTTTCACCAATCTAAGTTTTCTAGGTGTTGAATTTTTTAAACTTAATGAGTCTACTTTCCTAAAAATTATTTTTTTTGCAAGGAGTTCCAGGAGTTAACTTGGCTACTGGCTTTGTTGCAGGTATTTCAGGTCTTTCAGATTGACGAATAAGACTTGAGGTGGAAGGTTGAAGGTGGGTTATTTCTTGCCTGGAACTTGTTTCCTCTACTTCTGCACAAAAAAGGAAATTTTATATTAGTTAAAATATTGCCACAATAGAGGAATAATTCATATAATAAAGAGCAATTACAAGCAATAAATATTAATCCCAACATACATTTTTTGTTTTTTCATTTATTTTAAAATTTTATATTACTTTTACTTTATCATTTTATTAACTTTTTTTAATGGTCAAAATTCACTTTTTTTATTGCGACAATCAAAAAAAAGTAAGCTTTCAAAGGTTGGAACATCCATTAAATTCATTACTTTAAAGGAATTTGGTGCAAAGGAAGAACTTGCCTCAGATGAAGAAAGTACTAATGTTCTTGAAGAAGTTTTGAAGAGAGGGAGCGAAACGGATTCTGACAGTTAGTTGCTGAAACATTTTGCTACAGATGAAGGAATTGATGAAAAATTAGGATGGCATCAGTTAATGCATAAATTTGTTTTACAAGGTGGAAAGAGAGAATATTCAGAGTTCTTCACCTATTGTTCAAATGTAATGAACATTCAACTTTGTAATGAGGCAGCTATAAAAACTACAGAGCAATCAAACTGCAGGGTATAATCTTCGTACGTACTATGGTATAATCTTCGATATGCCAGAATCACAGCATCAAAGTTGTATGATGCTGTACATTGTAAAAAGTGTGACGGAGTTTTCGTCAATCAAATTTTAGGTGTTTCAAAGATTAAACCTAATTCTGCAATGCTAAGAGGAAAAACTTTGGAAAAAGAAGTTGTAAAATATTTAAAAAAAGAACTTAAAACTAATTTCAAACATATTGGATTGCAATTAAACCCAAAATATCCAATTTTTGGTGCTTCTCCTGATGTACTCTGCAATGAATATTGTATGGAAGTCAAGTGTCCAAATTCAGAAAAATCTCTTTCAACATATTTAACGAAGGACAAAAAAATTACTGCTAAGTACAATGCCCAAGTGCAATTGCAAATGTTTTTATTCAATTAAAAAAAATGTTTATTTTGTATTGCAGATCCAGATTTTGAAAATAATTCTAAATTTCAATATGTATGGGTAGAATATGATAGCGAACACTTACAATTTTTATTAACAACTGCAGAACATTTTTGGAGGGATAATATTTTTAAACACCTTTATGATGAGTGCAACAAAATAAAAAAACAAAGTAAGATTGATATAATAATAGAATTTACCTTTTTAATTGTTGAATTTTCTGAGGTGGATGTTACAACAATGAAATTAAAACAATTCTTAATATATTTAAAATATGTATTTTTGGTATTTTCTAAACATATTATTATACAAGCACTTACTAATATCTGAGTTTCATTCAATTCAGCATCACTTTTCCCTTAATTCTAATACAAAAATAACCAACTCAAAAAATTATATTTTGATAATGGTACACAGTTCTATAGAATGTTTAGAAACATAATATGTACCTATAACTTTAATTTATGATATTCACTTTTCCTAAACCTGTATATGATTTAGAAGAACCTGTCACTACTATTTTAATGATTAGATCTGTATGTGGTAGTAATTTAATATCAATGCAAGCATGTGGAGCCAGAAATGAAAATTCCCTTATTCTTCGAATAACTCTCTCCACATGTATTCTTAAACTAGCTATACGTTTAGTCTCAAAAACCTCATCTTTTGAAGATTTAACAGTTCCTGAAACACTAGGGGGTATAACTAAAATACAATTTTTGGAAATAAGTAAATGTTGAATATGTTTAAATCCTCGATCTGCCATTATGGCCACATTTTCTGGTAATATATTTAAAAAGCCACTGTGTTCTACAATCACTGCATCAGATGCCCTTCCACCAAAGCCAGTAGAAATTAAATTTATTATACCATCAGGGGTACAAGCAATAAGATATTTCAGAGTATTGCACTTTTTATAATCTGACCATGTTAATGACTGTTTGATAGCATCAGATGGCTTTTCAATTTCTATTTCGAGACAATCAATAATACAGAACACAATACTATATCGCGCTCAGAAGGCTAGTGGTAAATTTGATTTAATTCACTGAAGGTGATATTTTACATTTTCGTAAAAATTTGCTAATAACAGGCAAGGATTTAGAAAACATTCGTGAGGCATGAACTTCAGTTGTACCAAAGTCAACTCCAAAGTCATCGCCTAAAATTGAAAATGAATGCCCAGTTCTTATTTTCTTTAATGTGAAAAATATATATTTACTTTCTAACCCACTATATTTTTCAAGTAATTGAATTACATAATATGCAAATTCTGGTAATCCCAAATAAAGATGTGGTCTGTTTTGTAATTTTTGCACGGTACATTTTAAAAATAATCTCTGAATGTCTACCTTTTGTTCACTTTCTAGTTCTTTTCTTTCACTGGATGACAACTGATATTCTTCAGAAAAGTCACTTACACTATATGAACTTTCTCCTTCACTACTCTTATCCACACTTGAATGCTCAGAAACACCTGAACATACACTAGCGCTACTAGCACATGCACAGAAAAAAGTGGCCCCCTTCAACCAAGAACTTTGTTGAACTTGATAGATATTCTTTTCTAACCAGTGTAATTTACTTGAACTAGAATCATTGAGCTTGCAAAAAGAAAATAGTTGATCTTGTCATTAGTCGACCATTCTCTTCATCTATTTAAAGCTTGGTGAAAGATCGAGTTTCTTAAGATTAGCCTCCAAATATAAGTATTTCCAGAGAAGAGCATTAAAATTAAATATAAGATCTGCGCGCTTGCATAAAAAATCAGCCGAAAATTTTGAAGTCCTCGGGTCTTGAAGTAAGACCTTTGTTTCTCAACAAACTTAATTCTCAGCGGACCAATGAGATCCATCATTAGCGCGTGGGGTGCATCCACCTGATCCTCCGCCGGCCGGTGTCACCATCAGGATCAGCCATTAGTTTAGTTTAGTATCAGTGGGTAGTATGTAATTTGTGCGATAGACGAGTGTCTCCCGGCGTCTGACCGTTATTTTTTATTACCGAGATACCGAGTTTCTGCCAAATAATGTCTGAATATAATAATCGTATATGTGAGTTATTAGAGATTTGGAATCTTGGCCATTTGAGGCCAATATTTGAAGGTAAGTTTATGTACTTCCTCACGTAATAGTGCTTTACAATATTTATATATTCATAAAGCAAATACACAATATAATTATATGGTACCTATTATGATGTATAATTATGGTTACAAAATGTACAGTAATTATTTTTAATACTTTTTACTTATCTTAAAATCACGATATCTTTTCATGCAATTTTTTAAGGCAATATTATTGCATATCAAAATGGCGTTCATTGGCATTATTTCTAAAAATGGCGTTCTTCTTCTTGCAGCAAACAGTGCGAAGGAGCTTTAAAGTATTATTATGTTTTTAAACCAATTAACAAAATACTCAAGTGGAAAATAAGTTGCTTGTATCAAAACTACAGAGTTTTTGTTTCAAGTATCCCGGTTTCTAAACAATAAAAAAATGTCCTTGTAAATAGTTTAGGTATTCTTGGCAGAAGTTTATTCTGTTAAATATAGGTTTTTTTACTTAATGTTTATCTATTAAATACTTATAAATTAATATGAAATTTGATTTAAAATAAGGATCCCCTTGCCATTGAAGATTTTAGAGGTCATGGCCGTCCCACTGAGAGGGCTGACATAATTTGATTGAAAACTAAGGGAAAAATGTTCTGAGAGTTCTTTAAATTATAAAAAGTAGTATTATGGTTTAATTTTTTATATGAGTAAAAGAATAATTAAAAAATGCTTTAAACAATTTTTTTTCAACACCATGAATTTTGAAGTTTGAAAGTCAATATGAGGAAGTACAATTGATTTTTAACAGTAAAAAATAAATTAGGGGAGAGATAGTGGTACATGTTTTAAATAATGTTTACATTTTTTATATTATTAATATATAAAATAAAATTATAAAAAAAATAAAATAGTATTCATTATTACTTATTATAATATAAAAAATGCCACTCTTATAGTAAATAATTACTGGTAAAGTTAAAAAGATTGAGCCTAAAACTATTTTTTACTTACATTAAAAAAAAATTATCATCATTATAAGTGAGCAATATTAATTATAGAACACTTACAAATTTATTTTAAAAATAGGATTGATTCTCATATATTATTGTCAAATGGCAAAACAAACTAAATAAGGTATATTAATAAATATTTTAAAATATTGATTTCAGAGCAAAACATTAAGGAACATATCCTTAATTTGTTAACGGATGAAGATATAGATAGACTCACCAACAACAACATAGGTTCCAAAATAAAGCTTAAGGTGGGAATTGCTGCACTTAGAAAAAAGGTATGTAAATAAGTTTATTTAAAAAAAAAATATGTTAATGGACTCAAAAGAAATTAAGGCCTAAAAAGCAATTTGGGTGTTAAATATAGGTAAACAGTTTTTTAGTTAAAAACTGTTTTTAACGTTTCTTCAAATAAAATGGGATTAAATATATTGTCAAACGAAGATAATTCATTAAAAAACATTTTAAATTTTATTTTATTAATATAAAAATCACTTAAAAATATTCGTTCGGTATACCAGGTCATTTACCACAAATTGTGTAAGTAACAATTTCCTGATTGCATGATGAAATAACCAAGTCATTTCCATCGTAAAAAGATTGCAAAAGTACTTTGTCGACAGAACGATGGTTTGGAAAAAACCGGAAATTCTCCTGACAAAGAAAATTAACACTAGGGTACGACGAACGAAATTTGGGAGAGTTACGACCGGGTCTCGGGCAAGAAGAGGTAACCGAAAGCAGTGCGGAAAAGCTTTGTGAAATGTTTGCTCCAAGAATAATAATAATGTAAGTACAACATTTTATCATATCGAAGAAGATCACAATTATTGTCACTTTATTAAGTTACGTAACATTACTTTCACTTTAATTATAGAATTCGCTACATATTTCCATGTACTTAAATTATTAATCCTGTTATGTCGGTCTTAGTTTATCTCTTGTCAAATTAGCTCTTTTATTTGGGTAAAGGTGATGTTACATGCATACGTCATCCGTCATCCGTCATACAAAATTTTATCGGATAGTTTTCCCTTCTGTTACATGGACGCGTCACTTTCGTATGATTGACAATATTGACATTGACATTTCACTGGTGGTGCTTGTTTACTGGTTACTGTTTGTTTATTTATTTTTGTTTTTACTTATCGTAATAATACCAAAAGCCTCTATAATTTTGTTATATTATGTTCTTTGTCCATTATTAAATCAAATATGGAAGAGAAAGAATGCAGCACATCTTCCCCAAAGATTCTGAGTCTGAAATTCAGCCGGTACAGGTAAGGTATTTATTATAACCTGTTAACCATTGTTTTTATGTCAATTCAAACTTAAATTAAATATTTGTATGTTTTTTACTTACAGAATGAAATACAAACCACTACAGTTGAAGAATTTTTGATCTGCTGTGTCCAGAATCGGCCAGCTCTGTGGGATTCCCGGTTACCATTGAAAGAAAGATCGAAGTCTATAAGGGACCAGTTATGGATGGAGATTTACGAGGAGTTTGGTAGCAATTCAGAGTTTTCTTTGGAATATTTAATGAAAAAATGGAGAACGCTACGGGACACTTATGTTAGGATTACAAATGAATATACACCAAGTGGTTCCGGAGCAAGCAAAAGAAGAAAATGGGAGCATCTTGATTCAATGTCGTTTTTGAGCGACACAATCAAATATAAAACTACTATTTCAAATATAGATCTCCCTACCACTTCAAGAAGTCAAAGTAGCAGCAGTACAACTCCACCATTACTATCTCCCACAAGTGAGCAACCAACCAGAACCCCAAGCACGCAACCATCCAGAACCCCAAAAGGTGACAAAGTTGAAGATGCAATTATTGGGGTGCTTAGCAAAATTAATTGTCCTCCCCCTCCGTCTGAGACTATCCCCAAAAACCCTTTAAATCCAATTTGTATTCGAATATCAGAACTCCTGGAGCATGTTCCACAACAAGAAAGGGTGTTGTTAGAAATTAAGTTACTTCAAGTAGCTTATGAAGGTGCACAGAATTATTTGTCCCCTAAATAGTTATAAGCAGTAATAGTTAATAGGCTTTAGCGAATGTTACACCACTGAAAGAGTAGAATGTGTGTACTACATTTTACAAAAATATGTATGTCCAGGATAAATAAAAGAACAAGTGATAATAATTATTACCATTATATAAAGTGCTGTTTAATAAAGATAAAGAATTTTATAATAGATTATTATTATTTTGCCCATTGAAATGGTACAGCTCCTTCATTGCAGAAGAATGTAGCTAATTTATTCCTCATTATATCTGCTGTCCGTCCATACATATTAGTACTAGTTCTTCTGATATTGGGAAGATTCGAGGTAGCATAGTTACGCCATTTCCCGTCAATTTGTTGCCCTTCAATATCTTCTCTATCCACAAGAGTCGGAGACACATATTTTTTCTCTGCACCAATTAAAAAGTTATGAAGACAAACAGTGGCCTTAACAATGCTACGAACAGTTTCTTCTTGTGCAATGATTGGTTTTCGATAAACTCTCCATTTTGCTGACAATATACCGAAAGCATTTTCTACAACCCTTCTTCCTCTAGACAACCTGTAAACACAATATTGTATGTTTAGAAATGCCAAATTAAAAAGCAAAATATGTTTACCTACCTATAATTAAAAATCCTTTTAATCTGAGGTAAAAATCGGCCTGGATATGGACGCATTAGACATGTGGATAAAGGAAAAGCTTCATCCCCACAAATGTAAAAATTAACTTCATCACCATTGTCAATTAATGCACATGGTGGAGGAAAATTTAGATTGTTTGTTGCAATTAATCTGCCCATATTACTATTTTTGAATATTCCTCCATCACTATGGCGACCCTCTGCTCCTATGTCAACCATTATAAATTTATAATTGGCATCACACAAAGCCATTAGTACAATACTGTGTGAACCTTTATAATTGTAGTATGTTGAGCCTGATTTTGGAGGTGCCTAAAATTTAATGCAATACTTTATACCTAGGTATTTAGGTATAGTCCAGTTCAAAGATATTTCATAATGGTCAGCCATCAAAACACCAGCATTCCACCTGCCAAACAATGTCATCCACCTGCTATTTACATTGTTTGACAAGTAAAATGCTGGTGTTTTGACGGGTGACAATTCTAATATATCGTTGCACTGGACTTTATACTATACATACAAGATTGAAAGAAAGGAAATCCATCTTTGTGAATTAAAAGTGTATGATCAGTATGACTGTAAAATGCTGTGCCTGTTTTTTAATATACTGTACTGATTTATATGAGCAAATTTCAAATTAATGTTACACTGAAAACATACTTGAATTATAACATGTTTCCCGTCTATGGCGCCCACACAATGTGGTAATTGCCATTTTTCGCTAAAGCCTTCTGCAATATTTCTCCAAGTATCTTCATCTGGTTTTGGTAACACTTTTTCGTGCAAACATTCCCAAATAGCATCACATGTTTCCCTTATAATTTGTGAAATAGTAGAATGAGCAATCCGAAAGGAAAATGAAATTGATGTCATACTGTCTCCAGTAGCAAGATACCTAAAAGTATGAGTTGCAAATGAACTTTGTAAAGTAATAAGGTTATCCATGTTTTTTTCCATCAATGGAACCAGCATTGAGCATGTCATCTTTATTTATAAAACTTAAATATAGGTGATACCGCTATTTATGCCAGCTATCAAAAGAAAAAAATACATGCCTGTTGACTAACTGAATTTGTCACCTTAAAGTAACTGCAAGTCGCTCGCCAGGTGATATTGGTTTTCGAACACAATAGTGCTTTTGTAATTTGTGTTCGATCATTCCTAACAGTAGACGAAATGTATCATTTGTCATCATAAGATAGTTCATATATTTTTCATTATCTGTTAATTTCATTTCTTCCAACAAATTCCAATAGTCTCCTTGCACTTTCCTATTTTTAAAGATGTCCCTGACCCAAAATCGCCTTTTTCTTTGCTGCTTGGCCCGGCGTTTTCTTCTAATAAGGATTAACGATAAAAGAAGAACTGTATTCACTTTGCGAATGTATTCTTGTCTAGAAGTTTGCATTTTAAAACACAACACCTGATACAAGGGAACTAATAGTAAGTAAGAATCCCACAGAACACCTGAACCGAAAAAGTAAACAGTGAAAAGTAGGGTTAAAAATGGAACGACAACGGATAAAAGTTAAATCGATTTTAAGATTCTCCGTTATCGGAAAAGTTTAAAACAAGACGGATGTGTTTTGTCACGGTATTATTTTGAACCAATAGGAGGCGTGATTTTTCGACGTGGCGACGGATGGCGGATGCATGTAACAGAGCCTTAACTCTACTTAAATCGTTATAATTATATTTTGCTGTCAATACAAGGTATTTAGTAAACTATATTTTGTTTCAATGCTAAAGCGTACCTTAAGGTCTCAGTTACATACAATGTATGTAACCGTCACACGGCCTTGTCCTAGACCAGGCCAACCCCCGGTGTGACAATATTATAATATTTGTGGACCCATGCGCGTGCGCCATTCATTGAAATCGATACTCGGGGTCTGCTCGCAGAGGTTTGTACTGTCGACGGTCCCGGTATAGCTCATATTTGGGAATTTACTGCAGTGTTGCCATTGGTAGCGACTTATCGCGAAAATAGCGACTTTTTATGTGCATTGCGACGTAGCGGCGATTTACAAAAAAAAATCCATTTTGTAGCGACTTTTAAGCATAAAAAAATATCATATTTATTTAAAAAAATACAATACAATACAATAAGCAACTATTGTATTTTTCGAAAAGTCCAATTATTTTATATGACCATGAATTGATTTATTCGATAATAAAATTTTATGTATTTAAAAACGTGGCGCTACTGATTACCAGTGGCCCTGTAATCTGTCAGTTGTTTTGCCCCTTTTTTTATTCGGGACTTCCCCGGAAGCGTGATTTCTATTCTTAGTCGACTATTAAAATGGCACCAAATTTGACAATAATTAGCGACAAATTGGGTATGATACATCATAGTTTTAGCGGTTTTAGCAGAATTTGTCTTGGCGGCTAGCCATTAGGTAGTGATGTTAACATTCGTTACTTTTAGGTACTTGTAACGATTCGTTACTTTCGATACAAATATTCGTTACTTTGTATTAGTGATTTCGTTACTTTCGTTATTTTTGATATTATGAGTATATTGATTAAAATTCGTTAAAATTTTTTGCTGTTTTAGATACAAACTTATGTACGACGTATGTTCATGATATTGGACAATCAATCAGTTATAGACATTTTTTTTGCACTTTTAAATCTCCTAATTTTTCCGAATATGCAGTGTTATATTATGATTGTTAAGGTATATTTTCTTTATAGTATAACGATTACGATTAAGCTGTTTTATAATCGCAAAATTATGTATTTAGACCGTACAAAAAATGATAAACATTTGTTTTATATTTTTTCCTAAGTAGGTATTTTTAAAAAAATAAATAAGTGAACGCATACATAAGACAAACTTTTATTAATTTAGGCAAATTACTACAAATAAACAAAAAACAAAACAAAATGAATGTGTTGGTAAACTCACTTAAAATTAATTTAATACCATACATTAAATATATGTATAACAAATTGTAACTTAGGGTGCTACTTTTAGTATTGAAAATACTACTACGCGCGTTTATACGGCAGCTTTTGCATGGACAGATAAGAAACGACATGCGACATGCTATAGGTGGATCAACGTTGCGTCGTGGATTTTATTACGTTGTCCATATATGAGGTGTTTTTCTTACACATGATTCGGACTATATGTATAAGATAACGGCTTTTATCTTGAAAAGCTTGCAATGCTATATTTGTGGTTGGTTTGTTGTTGTGTTGTGCTGTTGTTTCATTTTTATTTTTATTTTACAATAAGTAGCAGATATTAATAGGTAAGAATATAAATGTTTCAAATATACAGGGTGTTAGTAGTTTGAGCATACATATTATACACAGTGTTACTAAATAAGTACATACCACAAAACCGCATTTCCTATATTATATTTCTAAGATACACATATTATTTATTAGATTAGACATAAATTAAAACTTAAATTAAAAATTATTAGAAATAGATTAATAATTTCTACCTACATATTTTGTGAGATACGTACCTACCATACATTCGTTTGGTACTCGCTTTATTTTTTTAGTATATTATTATTTACTTATTGTTGGTATTTTATTATTATATGTTAAATCAGTTAAATTGTCTTAGTTTTAGACATGGCAAAGAAGCAAAACCCACTTTCCGATTTTGATGAAAATCTAACAGCTCAGCCCACATTAATTAAAAATAAATCGTCGTTAAAGAGAGAAATTTCAAATGTTTTAGAAGATGAAAAAATTATTAAAAAACGTAAATTAAACGCCGATCGTTGCCGTTCTTACAGAAATCGCAAGAAAAATTTATTAGCATCAGTAACTAGTAGTAATTCTTCAAATGGTATGTCCTTTGTAAATGATGGTTCATCATCCAGTAGTGGTAATTTAGAAGGTAATAATCCTGAAGCTATTCTTTTCTCTCTAACTGTTCCAACATCCCGGAATGCATTATATTGCCAAAGTTATAAAAAATAATAATTTTGTACTCGCTTTATTTTTTTAGTATATTATTATTTACTTATTGTTGGTATTTTATTATTATATGTTAAATCAGTTATCAGTTAAATTGTCTTAATTTTAGACATGGCAAAGAAGCAAAACCTACTTTCCGATTTTGATGAAAATCTAACACTCAGTCCACATTAACTAAAAATAAACCGTTGGTAAAGAGAGAAATTTCAAATGTTTTAGAAGATGAAAAAAGTTCCAAAAAACGTAAATTAAACGCCGATCGTTGCCGTTCTTACAGAAATCGAAAGAAAAATTTACTAGCATCAGTAACTAGTAGTACTTCAAATGGTGTGTCTTTTGTTAATGGTTCATCATCCAGCAGTGGTAATTTGGAAGGTAATAATCCTAAAGCTATTCCTTTTTCTCAGTATATGGATCAGGAAAGTAATAGTTGTTTTCTTTTAGATGATTATATTTTGTTAGAAAGTAATCATAACCCTTTAGTTAGTAATAATCACTCTTTGGTTACATTAATGCCGACTAATGTAAAAGTTTTTGAAAAAAGAACATTATATTTGATGAAAACTAATATTGAACATAAAATTTTATGAAAACTAACTTTTATAACAATAAATTAAATGAATATTGTCGTATATGTGACAGAATTTGGTGGACCAAAGATGTTCGCCCAGTAAAAGAAAATGATATTTCGATCCTCCATGAGGCTGGTTTTCCGAAAATGTGTGCTAAAATCGAAGACGAATGTAAATTTTATAAGAGTTGTCGAAATTGCAGTTCAAGTTTATCTCGAAAAAAAATTCCTCAATTAGCTACCGTAAATGGATTTAAGTATCCCCCTATTCCATCTGATTTGCCATATTTAAATCCTATTGCGGAACGTTTAATTTCACCTCGCTTGCCATTTATGCAAATTCGTAAAATTCATTATTTTTCCGGAAGTCAGCGATTGGTTGGCCAAATAATAAATGTCCCTGTTAACGTAAATAATATGGTTACTTCCTTGCCAAGAAATATTGACGATGATTATGCCGTAACAGTGGTAATTAAACGAAACATTATTCATAAAAGTTCCTATTTAACTGGTTGCGTTTCTAAAGGTGTTTTGCGCAGATGGTTATTCTATCTACGAAGTACACCGCTGTATATAAAATAATGTTAAAATAAATGACGCATTTTTAGGTATAGAGGAACCATTTGATTTTGCAGATGATAATGAAACATTATACGCAGAACATCAGTATGAAGCTAAGGCTTCCGAAAGAGCTTTAGATGCAATTTCCGCGAAAAGAGAAAAAATATTAACAGCCGAACAGTTATTAAATATGCAACAACAAACAATGTTTTGGGGAGAAGACATGGTATTGCATTTAGCTCCTAGGCAGGAAAATAAACCCTTTGCATTATCTTTCGATTCCGATGCCGAAGAATTATCATTTCCGGCTATTTATTATGGTCATGAGCGACGATTTAAAGTGAAAGTTACCCCATATATGATGGCTACAAGTGAAATCCGTCGTAGGGACAGACGGGGTGTAATGCCTAATCATATATTATACATCGCAGCAAAAATAATGCGTTTAAGAATTATTCAGGCATTTCAGATTATGTTTCGAAACAACGACAATGATGTAAAACATGTTACTAGAGAACATTTATGTGATTCCCAATTTGTTAAAGAAAGTATGGAACGAAATGAATCGTTTTTAAAACACATACCTAATTCCATACAATACTGGCAATCCAGAAAAAGGACTTATTTGCCATGATGCGCCAACTTGGAAAACCCACTATTTTTCTTACACTTAGTGCCTCAGAAATACATTGGAAGCCACTTTTAAAATGTGTTTATAAATTTCAAGAAAATATAGACGATGAAGATAATATCGACGATAGTATCATTTATGCTATGTCCAATAGTGCTAAAGCCAACTTAGTAAATAATGACCCAGTTATATGCTGTTTATATTTTGATAAATTAGTAGATACACTTATTAGTTCTTTCAAAAAAAAGAGGTGTGGTCCATTTGGAAAATATTATTTAAAAGATTACTTTCGCAGAGTAGAATTTCAACATCGTGGCAGTCCACATTGTCATATGTTATTATGGCTTGAAAATTCGCCACCATCCTCAGAGGCACAATTTTTAAATGGTGAGAATTTACCGCAAACTATTAAATTAATTGATACTATTGCCTCAGCTGAGGAAAGTTTGGTTTCCAGTTCTAGAAATTTGCAAACTCACCTTCATACTCATACTTGCTACAAGAAAAATACAAAAAAATGTCGTTTTGGTGCACCATTTTGGCCAATGGATAAAACTAGGATCCTATTGCCAGTATTACCAGTAGACAAAGATCATTCAAAAGTGTTATTATTTGAAAAAATGCATAGAGCATTAGAAGATGGTACTTTTGTAAATTTTGAAGATTTTCTTCGCGGATTTTATTTGGAGTCATTCAATGAATATTTAGATGTTCTTCGACAAGGGATTCACCGACCAATGGTATTTATGAAGCGCGGAATGGAAGATATTTGGATCAGCCCATTTAATCCATCTATTTCAAAGGTATTACAATCAAATATGGATGTGCAATTTATATTAGATGAATATTCCTGTGCGGCATATGTTGCCGAATATGTAAATAAAAGTGAACGAGGGTTTAGTTCACTTCATCGAGAAATATTAAAATTGCGTGATAAATATCCAGATATGGATTATGAGATGTGTATGAAAGAGATTGGAAAATTAGCATTAAATAACGTTGAAATGTGTACGCAAGAGGCTGCCTGGTATTTACTACGCTTGCCCATGTCGGAGGCTTCTAGAGCAGTTCAAACTATACCTACACAACATCCAACTGAACGATTTTTAATGAAAAAATCACTGAAGGAAATGAATGACCAACATATTGAAAACTATTCTACTGATATCTGGAAAGTAAACATCATTCAGAAATATGAACAGAGGCCTTCTGATTTAAAGGAAGTTTTTTTGGCCGATTTTGTAGCTTGGTACGATTTGACACGTTCAAAAAAAATAAATAACTTACCCTTCTACATGGCGGATGAACTCAGTGATGAGGATAATAATGATATTCAATGTAGTAATAGTGATGGTACAGTCTCTGATAACAATATTTCCGTTAAATATCACAGAAGAAAATTCGAAAAAGTGTTGAAATGGCGATCCTATGATAAAACGAGGGAACTTTTAAATTTTAAGCGAGAAATGGTGACACTTTTTTGGCATTTTAAGAGTGAAGAACTGGATATTTTAGATAACGACAGGTATGTTAAAATTTATGACGAACATTTCGCGCTATTGCAAGAACGCTGCAATAAATATGATAGCGGTTTATCTTTACAAAAAATTGAAACTGTAATTGCACGAGAATTAAACGAGGAAAATGATAGTGTTAATATAGAAGATAGCCCATTAACTGTAGGACCTTTAGTTAGGTCTGTTCAAGATAAAAATTTCCTTAGAGAACCAAATCAAAAAGCTAAAAATCTTGATATAGATTCAATTGCTCGTTCAAGTGTCTTTAGGCGAGTAGAAAACGTGATGCCTCATTTGGAATTCTGTTCAGCTTTTAGACAGTTAAATTTAAAGCAATTTACATTTCTCTTGGAGTTTATAAATCGATTAACTTTTACATCCCATGGAGAAAATCATCAACCGTTACAAGTGTTTTTTACTGAGCCGGCTGGTACAGGAAAAAGTTTCGTTCTAAAATTGTTAATGGAAACAGCAAATAGATTCTCGTTGCGACATAATACCACAAAATGTGCGTTTGTTGCTTGTGCAACCACTGGTAAGGCTGCAGTAAATATTGATGGTACAACTGTACATACAGCTTTTAATATTAGTATCAATGCAAAGAGAAACTTAAATTTAAGAGAAGATCTTCTACAAACTATGCGTTGTGATTTTAATGAAGTCACTACTATTATTGTTGATGAGGTTAGCATGATGAGTTATGACATATTAAAACAAATTGACAGTCGATTGAGAGCTGTAAGTCGAGACTCGAATGCTAACTTTGGCGGATTTCACGTAATATTTTGCGGCGATTTAAGACAACTACCACCAGTAAATGCGAAACCTGTATTCTCTAGACCACCTAATTTACTACAGACCCGTATGTTATGGCAATCACTTAACTATTTTTTCTTAAATGAGGTGGTTCGGCAAAAAGACACAAAATTTTCATCAATTTTGACTAAAGTTGGCAATGGAGATATGTTAAATAAAGAAGAACGTACAATATTAGAGAAACGTTTTGTTCACACTGAAAACTTAGGGGTGTTAAAGACATTAAAGGGCGCTGTATTTTTATTTCATCGTAACAGCGATGTCGATAATCATAACTATAAAGTTTTAAATATCGATGGAAATGTTTGCTGTATGGCTGAGGATAGTATAAGCGGCTATAAAAATAACAATCAATTACAATCTACTATTCAAAAAATAGAAAAAATGGACGTTACGCAAACTGGCAACATGCCTACAAAACTATTATTGGTCATTGATACTCCTTATATAATTACACAAAATATTGACAAAATTGATAAAATTGTTAATGGTTCCTTTGGCCACCTTCGACATATTCAGTACAACACCGACGATTTAAAAAAAGTGCAACGTTTGTGATTAGAGTTTAGTGATACCAGTATGGGAACAATGCTACGTATGAAGTACCAACATCATTCGCAAGCTTTTGGTTTTCCAAGTACTTGGACTCCCATTATTCGTCGTGAAAGTGTTATTAGTGTTGGTTCCAAAATGATTAAAGTAAGAAGAAAACAATTTCCAATTGTTGCCGCTAATGCTATGACAATTCATAAATCGCAAGGTGGAACTTATGATACAATAGTATACGAATATTCTAAATCACATGAAGTAAGTTTAGTCTACGTAGCTTTATCAAGAGCTAAAACTCTCGGAGGACTTTATTTAACTAATCGCAATGAAGACTATAATTTTTATCACTCCAAAAAAAGTACTGATAGAGAAACGTTAAGAACGGAGTTTAAACGTTTGGAAAAACATAAATTAGATTGTGTAACGGAGCGTTGTTTGGAAAAAATTAAAAGTATGCCAGGAATTCCTTCTATTGCATATTTAAATGTACAAAGCTTAAATGCACATGCTGTAGACGTCGCAACTGATTTTGTTCTAAAAAAATGTAAACTTTTAGCCTTATCTGAAACTTGGATAAATGATTCTGAGGACGTAAAAACAATTGATGGATATCGATGCATAACACGATTCAAAAGACGTAATGTAAAAGCTGGCGGCGTTGCAATTTATGAATCGTTACAATCATGTTTTCAAAAGTGTGAATCTTTAGATATATTTCCTATAAAATCACCTTTTGGCGATTTATGTGCTGCTCGAATTGCTTACCTTGATCATAAAACAGGCCAAGAAAAATATTTTTGTATTGTAACGATATACTGTCAAGTTGGAATTTCTAAAAAAGAATTAATGAAATTACTTGACAATGCTCTACGTCCTTTTTTATCAGATGATTTATATTATTACCCACTAATTTTATGCGGCGATTTAAATTATAATATTCGAACAGACAATGGTTCTGACAGTGTTATGCAATATTTACTTACAGTATATCGCTTAGACCTGGCCTCTGATAAAATTGTTTTTACGACCAGATCGAGTAATTGCATTGATTATATATTTTATCGGGGACTGTCAGATGTGGAAGCGGTTCCTTACGTATCGTATTTTAGTGTTCACAGACCGATTTTAGTTTTTATACATTACGACAACACATACGGCGAAATATCACAAGCGCATACGGTGGCAGAATTATTAAATTCTGATAAACCCCAATATTGCCAGATTAATGAATTCGAGGAAGAAACATTATCAAATTTATGTGAAAACGATAACGATTAAACAACTTTAGCATAATAGTATAGTTTATAAGAATACACTGAGAAAAATAGTATATCATCATCATTATAAGGTTCACTGCCTGCAATAATTTTTTTTTTGTGTAGAAGATTGGAGCACAGGGGACATAATTCGCCAGTAAGCATATTGCTTAAAATGATATGAAATTATTGAATCTGTTGAGTGTTTAAAATTAGCTCAGTCTTTATTCGGCATTCGGCTTTGTTCATTTAATTCTTATTTAGGTATTTACGTGCAAAAAGTGACCATTTAAATTATTCAGCCGTAATAGGTATGTCTATTGCACAATTTTGTATCTCTTACCTCTTATTCTAATACTATTCCCATATCAATTTAGTTGTAATCTGTCACCATGGAACCATTACCAGAAAAAACTGAAACCATCGTACCTTCTACGTCTAAAAAAAGCACAAGGAAATCGCTTAAACAATTATTACAGTCAAAGCCTGCATTTGATTCTGTGGAAGACCCACAACCATCAACTTCGAATACAACATTTGAACATACATCAAATAAGGGAATATCGGAAGAGAATGAATATGTTTTACGCCCTGTAGGACCTTATACCTTCTTTGATGACAGTGAATTACATGAATACTATGAAGATTTTAGATCGAGTGCCACCGATCGCGTTTTTGTAGCCTACACTACTCATTTAAATAACATCGATTTAAAATTTTTAAAAAATCCTGTTGTAAGAAATAACTACACACAATATTCTTTGGTAAACACTGTCACCATGGCAGTGGCGACTAACGTGTATGGATTTGTTATCGGAAATTCGGAGAATTTTACGGACCGAACAACTCTTCCCAGTTTGTCAGTCTTGGAGGCGAAACATCGTGTATCTTTGCTTCTACCGACGGCAGAATTTTGGTGGAATAAAAATTCCGCAGCGATGTTTATGGGATTCATTCAAAAGGTTGGAACCGCAATAAAATCGTTGGCAACGGATGAAGAATTTAAAACGTCAATGGACCGTTTTCACCAAAACAAAGATGTTTTAATAAACTTTAAAAATAAATATTTATCTGCGACAAAGGTAATTAATTGTGAAACTGTTCCGGCAGTGTTCGGTGTAAAAGTGTACAACTCAAACCAGTTCAATAGTGAAATAGCTTTACCGATGGCCCAGATAATGAATGACAATTCTTTAGAGGAATCTGATGGATACGACTTGGTTCCTCCAACGTACATGCACGCATTGGTATTGCTTGCGATGAACGGATTTAAAATTACAAGAAGTGGAATTTCTTTAGACATGGAGTAAACTATTTGCTTTATCGTAAATTTGAACGCGCTGAGCGTAGAAGGTTAAACGGGTTTTCTTTGCAAAAACATATATAAATCCAAAAAGAGGAAATTCTTTTTCGACGTCACTTAATTCATCTATAAGCAATTTAAGTGATTTCGAAGAAGAACCGAATAAAAAAAAAAAATAAACCGAGTGCTCTTCAGCTAGAATGGTAGCTTTTTTTAAAGCAAAGTTTGACGCTTCTTTGTTTAAATTTTTTCTAAACCTTTTACATTAATTAAGCAATAAATATTTATCTTTTTAATATTAAGGTGTTCCTAATTACCTATGTATATCAAAAGTGGACCTTATTTTTATTTTCTTTATAAAAATAAAGTTTTATTCTTTCACCTTCAAAACAGGAAAAAATCATTAAAAAATCATGTTTTTTTTTTTAAATCCATTAACAAAATCGTTTTTTTTTTAATCTAAAAATTTAATTTGATAAAATATAAAAGATTTGACTTGACCTTTTATTTTATTTTTTAGATTTTTTTAAGACAATTAAACATAAGGTTCCTTTATGGTATGCGCTACCTTATCCAAGGAAAACCTTTGTAATTTTTTTTGTGTTTTTTTATTTGTTTTATATTACCGCATGTAATCAAATATATTTTCTCGTAATAATAATTATATCTTACATTATTAATTATGTTATCAATATAGGGTACATAGCATATTTTATTCTAGGGCATAAGCATTTTAAAATAATTAATAGGTATATGAAATTGTTCTTATTTTTATGGATATGGTTGTTTTTTATATAGCAAAATAATTACAGTTTTTTAAAAATTAAAAATAGTTTTTAAAATATTTTTTTTAACAGAATGAATTCCAAAAAAAAAATGTTTTAAAGGTTTTTTTTTGTATAAGTCATAATTATAACTAACATATTTCTTAATTATTTTTTTATTGTATTTTATTAATTACAAAATTACGTTATCAATATTTTAGCGTTATTTTTAAAATATTATATGAATTTGTTTTTATTTGTAGGGATATGATTGTTTCTATTGTTTCTTATATCACAAAATAATTACAGTTTTTTTAAAATAAAGTTTTGGAACTTCTTTGTAGGCCTTTTTCTTTATTTTTTTTTATAGAGGCGCACTTGCTTCAACTTTAAAATCATATTTAAAACAAAAATAACAAAGTTAATAAGGTGGTTAAGGATTATTAGTAAAAAAACCCTGTCCATTTTGCTCTTTCCTTTAAAATCAGTTTAAATTTAGTAGATATATTATTGGAATAGTAAAATAAGCCTTTGGAAGTTATCGCAGGAAGCCAAAAATAGATGACAAAGAATAAAATATAAACAAAGGAACATCAGTAATCGGATTATAATTTTACGAGTCGAATTGAATAGCCAAATTTTAATTATATATTTATGTTGGCTTATTGAGTCTAGTTGGAATTTTGATTGAATCAAATAATTATTATATTTTACAACAACATAATCCTATATAATAACATAATAGGATATATTAAATTTTCCAATTCAATACGACTCGTAAAATTATAATCCCACTGCAGGTCGATAGACACGTCATATTTTTGTATCTGTTCTACTTACTTAAATGGTAGATCTATTCTGACGAACTTCGTTTGTTATTTCAACTATTAGCTGATATCTCGTTACAGACTCGCTGTATAATACTCCAAGTGATACTATTTGCCCACATTTATTTAAATTGTCTTGAAAGAATGTTATATAGTGTTTTAGCTTCTCTTCACAGGGCTTATTATTTCTGTTTCCAGCGAATGAAAACTGCCACCACTTGATATTTTGAGTAGAAAAAGCAAATGTGTCTAAGAACACTAAGTCACAAGGTGTAATGCTCAACATAAGGCGTTCTGCCTCTCCCACGTTTTGCGCGTCAACTTGGGGCAGTTTAATTGGAATGTCAACAATTTTAGCCATTACGAGGGATATTGGTAGGCCTTATCTAGAAATATAATAATAAACAAAATTAAGCTAACAACTAAATTAAATGTAATTTGTTTTAAATTACATTTAAATACAACATGGATTTGCTATACACAGCATGTCTATTTAGGATACTCTCTTCCTCCATGGTAGCTTTATTTTTAAAATAAAAAAAATATATATTTTTTTATATACAAGGGGTCAAAAAATCTACATTTAAAAGCTGTTTTAACAATTTTAACATAAAACAAGGTGTTCACAAAAAACAAAAGTTTTTTTTTAAATGAAATACCCGGGCCTACATATTATTTTAATTTATGATTTTTCGTAAAATTCTAAGTCATATGATGTATCACATGATATATTTTTTAACTGTTTTTTAATTAAAAGTGGTTGAAAGACCACTATTTTTCGTCTTTTAGCGGTTATAACCAATACTATACGTCATATGACAAAACGGTTTTCACATTCCTACCTTACCTTTTTATGGTCCATCTAATGACATACATTTTCAGCTTGCCCAATTGTCAACATTTCTTTGACATTTTTAAGAAAAAAAATTGAAAAGTCATGCAAATCAAATTTCCAAACTTAAAAAGTTAAGATAGGAATGTAAAAACCGTTTTGTTATATTATTATTGGTTATATAATCGCTAAAAGACGAAAAATAGTGGTCTTTCAACCACTTTTAATTTAAAAAAAAATTTAATTAAATTTAACATGTGATACATCATTATTAATGGCTTGGAATTTTACGAAAAATTATAAATTAAAATAATATGTAGGCCCGGGTGTTTCATTTAAAAAAAACTTTTGTTACGTCTTTTGTGAACAGAATTGTGTCAGGCCTGTATTATGTTACAACAATTTTAAAATGTTTCTTTAACCCCTTGTGTAAAAAAAATATTAATTTTTTGCTTCAAAAAATAATAAAAACACCATCGAAAGGAAGACACAAAAGAAAGGAAGTACTAAATGAACACGCTGTATACAAAGATATACTAAGTAGGTATATGTGTGTTCGTCTTTCTTTGTATTCCTGCGATAATTTTTCCTTAAAAAGATATTAAAAAGGCTTTTAAGTGCCCGCTGGGAAAAAGATAGGTATACCTCTAAAAATCAATAAAACTTTTATTTTTAATTAGATTTTTAACTTTCAGTTTTTAATCAAAGAAAATGGCTATATACATATAAAAAAAATTCTAGTATTATTATCTTTCTCCAAAATTATTTCTCACATTAGGTGGTTAAAGTGATAAGGGGTTTCGCAAAACTTAGGTACTTGTTGACTCATTGGATAGTCTTTCTTACTATGCGGCATGTATTGGTCACGCCGGCGGGGTGGTTAACCCTAACGGTGGGGGGAAGGCTAGGACCCCGGGGGCGCTACTTCCCGTATAATGGGAATAGTGGTGTGTAGCTCGAAAAAAGCCTTTAAAAACATCTATATTATTTTGTTTTGTCCATTTAAGCCTTTGCGCCTTTCTCTTGGGAGAAGCAGTCTGTGGCTGTCCTAAACCATGAGTGGTAGGAGCTACGCTTTGGTGGTTGCCTGTGTCGAGTTGCCATTATCCCTGTGGGGTTTGTTAAGGGGGTTAGGCTCCCCCAGCTAAGGTACCTCGGGATTGTTACACCCGTACTCAACAAATTCGTTAAGCCTCTGAGGGTTATTATTATTAATATTATTATTATTTAAATTCGAGTTTATAAATTAAATATGAAAAAGACATTATTTTAAAAACAATAATAGAAGTACCTACTCACATTTAAGTATTCATTAGGTTTGTTAAGAAAATATATCAAAATATTCTTTTGTTTGACACAATATCATTATAAGGCGAGACAAGGTTTTGGAAAGTATAATAAAATATATTATTATGATTACACTTACTTAATTATTAATATCTACTTGCCAAAAAATCTTGGCATTTAAGTAATTGATTGTTAAAATAATTCCGCATCTAAAGTTATGGAAAAATGCCGAGCTCGGAAAGAGCGGAATTATTATGACAATAAATTAACTAAAGATTTTGAGGCAAATAGGTATTTATTATTTTTTTTTACATTTACATAATTGAAAATAAAATATTGAAAATAAAATATGGTTATATTATGTACTTTTTTATTAATAAATATTAAATACAAACATGTTTTTATTTATTTATTTGTTATGTTATTATTATGGATGGCGATTTCAAGAGTTTTTAGATACTTCGAGGATACAGCTTTGTCTTTCTCTTTCCGTCGATAGGACCAAGTTAACCACTTACGTCTGGTAACTTTTTGGACAGTCACCTGATAGCGAGACGTTCTAGTTCTTTCAAGCAGTACTATGCTCGTAAATTTGGCATTTTCTGGAAGTGCTTGAATTATTATATTTTTATGTCGGCCCATATTTCCTAACGTTGGTATCTCAGTTCCAGTTCCTGTGTACAAAAAATGCCACCAAGAACTACCGAGGTTACTAGACACCCAGGCCTCTAAAAAGACAAGAGCAACAGGTGTATTATCCGACATTATTCGCTCTACTTCATTGGTATTGAGTCTTCTAGGATCCGGGAGCTCGTCAGCAATGCTAAAAGAAAAACATTCTAAGAAAAGTGAAGATATTTTATTTCGTTAGAATAAAAGTCAATAACATAATATCTAATAATACACATATAATACATTTATATGTATTATACGTGCACAAAGCGGCAAATTCATATTTAATTTTAAATTATTAATGCCGGGTATTATAAAACTTTTTTTCGTAGTTAACTACATATTTAGGTTGGAATGTTCCTAAAAACAATTAAAATTTACATTGCAAATATAGGAATTTTTTGTGTCAACTTTAATAGTTAACTTAACTAGATTTTTATATTACCCGGCATAAATGTTTTTATTTTAATTATACTATTTTTAATTTAAAAACTGACTTTATATTTGCATGTATTTATTAAAAGCAGATTCTACAGCAGGCAAAAATATAAATGTTGACAAAAATATCATTATGCTAATCGAACCCAATTATTTTTGAATTTTTTTATATACAATTAGAATAAATTTATACTTACCAATAAACTAAGCATTGTATCACTACTATCGAAATTATTATCTTACACCAATCTGAGGAAAATAATGCTGAACACTTCATTTTAACTATTTTATCTGAGTGTTTTGTTATTGCCTGTTCCAATATACAGGGTGTCATTGAAATGGTGTAAAAAAATTCGGGGGGTGATAGTACTCCTAAAAATTTTAAAAAAAGTTCCTATAACTATAGGGTGGAAAATGCATATTAAGGGAGTTAGGGGCACTGAAAGGGTAAATTTAAAAAACGGTTTTTTGAAATTGTAGGCTTAAAAAACGAGATAAAATTTCGAAAAAAAATCCTCTGTCATAAATTTTGACCCAAAATCAAATGGTGATACTGAAAAATAATTTAAAAAATCGGAAAGGGTAGTTTTTGCAAGGATAGGGGGTTAATTCGTGAATAACTTTTTTTAGGTTATTTTCTTCGCAACGTGGGTTCATTTTTTAAAAACTACATACTTTTTCCTACAAAAAAGGTACTCTTGTTGCACATCGCCCAGAACGATGGTTTTCGAGAAAATTGAAGGCAAAAAGTTTGCTCTGATGGGCTGCTAACTGGTTAAACAACATAAACTTATGAAAGTTATGGGGTTTCAAAAGTAAACAAGTAGTTATTAAATAACTAATTGAAAAATCTAAATTTCATGATTTTTAAAACATCGTATTGCTTTAAAAAAACGAAATAAACCAATTACCAAAATTCCTTATTAAATGCATACTTATTTGATTCATTAGCCTAGTTTACACCGCGAGTACCAAATATTCAATACGCGGACCCAATCCCCTATTCTCAAACTCAACGTGCGCGAGTTGACAAGTTTACACGTAAATTATTCCAAATTGTGACTTAATAGGTTTGAGAATATGTAGAGGTTTTAGTCCGCGTACTGAATATTTGGTACTCGCGGGGTAAACGTAGCTATTGAAGGTATGCGGTCTTATCACTTTATTTATTTTGCATGTACGCAAAAGAAATGTTCTGGTTCATAAATATTTTTGTCAGTTGATTGTTGTTGAAGTGTGCGTAAACGTAAAATTTCACAAATTATGGAATACCCTGTGTGTGAACTGGCAGATATGCATTTTATTTATGGAAGAGCAAACGGAAACGGTCTTTTGGCTAAGTGCTTGTATGTCCAAAAATATCCAAATCGCAGGGCACCTTCTCACCGGATATTTGCGAGAATTCATCAGCGCCTAAGAGACACAGGTTCATTTGGACATAGAAACCAAGACCGTGGCCGTAACTTGATGGTACGTACACCTGATATTGAGGAGCGCATTTTAGCACATGTAGAGGAAGATCCGGGGATATCTGTAAGGAGAATTGCAGCGCGGGAAAACGTGAGTCGCCATTCTGTGTGGATGACTCTTAAGACTCAACTCCTGCATCCGTATCACATCCAAAGGGTACAAGCTCTTGCTCCGGCAGACTATCCCGCTCGAGTCATCTTCTGTCGTTGGTTATTAAGAAAACAGGTACAAGAACCCCTTTTTTTGGCAAATATTTTATGCACGGATGAAGCTGGGTTTACAAGAAATGGAATTTTCAATTACCATAATACACATCACTGGTCCGATGAGAACCCTCATGCTGTTGTGGAAAGTCGACACCAAATTCGATTCTCAGTTAATGTTTGGGCGGGAATTCTTGGCGATAGACTTATTGGACCATTTTTTCTATCCCGAGGTTAATTTGACACCTTTTGAAAAGTCGCTTGTTATTTATAATAATAAACATTTTAGGCTAAATGGTCAAAGTTACCTTAATTTTCTAATACATGATCTACCAGCACTTTTGGAGGAAGTTCCCATAGCACAGAGGCAGATCACGTATTTTATGCATGATGGTGCACCAGCTCATTTTCCGCTAGCGGTGAGGAATCATTTAAACCAAGTTTTTGAGAGGCGTTGGATAGGACGTGGTGGTCCACAAGCTTGGCCAGCAAGATCACCAGATCTTAATCCATTAGATTTCTACTTCTGGGGCCACTTGAAAACTTTGGTTTACTCAGTGCCGATTAATACTGAAGAGCAACTACGTCAACGCATTATCGACTGTTCCAATCAAATTCGTACAACCCCAGGGATATTCCACAGGGTACGCAGATCATGGAGAAGAAGAGCAGATGTCTGCATTGAAATGAATGGTGGTCACTTTGAACATTTACTATGAATGAATTAAGAAATGCATTATTTTAATAGGGAATTTTGGTAATTGGTTTATTTCGTTTTTTAAAGCAATAAGATGTTTTAAAAATCATAAAATTTAGATTTTTCAATTAATTATTTAATAACTACGTGTTTACTTTTGAAACCCCATAACTTTCATAGGTTTATGTTGTTTAACCAGTTAGCAACCCATCAGAGCAAACTTTTTGCCTTCAATTTTCTCGAAAACCATCGTTCTGGGCGATGTGCAACAAGAGTACCTTTTTTGTAGGAAAAAGTATGTAGTTTTTAAAAAATGAACCCACGTTGCGAAAAAAATAACCTAAAAAAAGTTATTCACGAATTAACCCCCTACCCTTGCAAAAACTACCCTTTCCGATTTTCCAAATTATTTTTCAGTATCACCATTTGATTTTGGGTCAAAATTTATGGCAGAGGATTTTTTTTCGAAATTTTATCTCGTTTTTTAAGCCTACAATTTCAAAAAACCGTTTTTTAAATTTACCCTTTCAGTGCCCCTAACTCCCTTAATATGCATTTTCCGCCCTATAGTTATAGGAACTTTTTTTAAAATTTTTAGGAGTACTATCACCCCCCGAATTTTTTTACACCATTTCAATGACACCCTGTATAGGCGAAATGCATGCAAAACATGTTTATTATTGCTTTAGATATCGGCTTCTTTTAAGAATCAATTTAAATTAAATGGTGCGCAAAATAATTTTCTTGATTTCTTTGTCATACTAAAATTATGTTCCTGCGATACTGGTCGCAGGTCAAATCAACATGCAAAAGTTCAAGTAACAAAACAATTTAATTGATAAACCAAATTAAATAATTATATTTTGTAAACTTACCTAGGTTTTTAATTTTGTTTAAAAGATTTTTTGCCAATTGGTATTATGAATACCAATTTATTAATAAATAATAATATTCATTAATAAAAATTATATTTATAAGTCAGTATAGATTTGGATACAGATAGGTACAGATTATCAAAAAATGTTAAAAGCTGTGTCTGGTATTTTCAATACGTCAACGATACTTGCGTAAGATGCGAGATCTGTGAATTTTTTTAGAATATATTTTGCCAACGTTTACTAACTTAAATTTAGAGTTTCAAGCTGAAACCCCAAACATTCATTTACTATATGAGAAAATAACTACCTCATATCAACTTTTACTGAGCTATTATATTAAACCGGAGTATTTAAAAAACACTGAATTATCTAAACGACAGTATAGAAATCCGGAAAATTTCTTGCCTTTAGAATCTATTTATTTAGGACCCAAAATAGTTATCGCATTTCAACAAAATGAAATAAGTAATGAGGAAAAAAACAACATTTTTGATGAAATGCCTGAATTTTTACGTTGAAGCAGCTCATCAAATTTTCCAGAGATTCCCGTTTAATAGTAGAGAAATGAACATTCTTAAACAGATTTCATTTTTGAATCCATTAAATATTCCAAACGCGGATAGTATAGCGTCTGGTGCTATTAATTTTCCAAATGTGGTAAATGACATAAATAGTTTGGATAGAGAGTTTCGATTATTAAAAAATAGTTCCAGTCAATGGAAGTCACAATAGATTATTTAGATTTCTGGAAAAAAAAATATGTTTATTAAAAAAAGGCGATGATATATACGAATATCCGGAATTGTCCAAATCTGTTAAAATATTGCTTACTTTACCTCATAGCAGCGCGTGCTTTGAAATGGTATTTAGTACTATCAATCTTAATAAAACAAAATTGAGAAACAACTTAGGAGAAGTAACCATAAGTGGTATTTTACACACTAAAAGACTGATTGATAAGAACTGCTATGATTATAACATACCAAAAATTGTTACATCAAAACATAATGATAATGTATACCTAAATAAAATATATCTTTATATACATTTGAATATCTTGTTGGCCTGTTTTCAATGTTTTTTTTAATAGAATATTATTTTTTGTTATATTTTTGAGGAAAAAGGACCTTGCATATTATACTAAATAATAAATAAATAGAAACAAAATACTTAAAGTAGTTTTTTTATTTATTTATTTTCGAGTAAAGCGTTTCACTTATATATTAATAATATGTACCACTGAATCATCTTTAAAAAAAGCGACAAATAATTTAAAACACCTTAAAAACAATTATTATTGATTGAATAAAATCTGGTGAAAAATAATGTAAATCTGACAATTTTTTTGGCTCCGACCTGGTGATTTTTTATTTTTTGACCTGGCAACACTGGTCTCGATCTTGTTTGTTTAGTATGCTGATTGAATTATTGAAGGGAGGTTATTGTTTTGCTGTTTCAAAATGCCATTTAAACCAAAATTTTATACGGACGATGAGTTGTATCAAATTCTGGCTAACAGCGAAAGTGAAGATGATGATGTCGTCAGCAATTCAGGCGATTATGGCTGGTTAGACGACAGTGAACCTACTGCTGGTCCAAGTACTTCAAGTAAGCAAAATTACGTGGAAGAAGATAATTTACCGAGTATTATATCCTCATCTGATTCCGAGTCGGAAGAAGAAGATCTGGTTGTACCCACTAAAAATTTAAATCAGATTACATTTGGAAATCATCTGATCTGTCTCCTGTAGTACATAATTTTGATAACAGTACGTCTGGCTGTCAGATTCCCCAGTTAGACATGTCTAGTACGGCACTGGATTGTTTCAAAATCTTTTTTGATGAAAATGTAACCCAATACGTCGCGGATCAAACAAACCTTTACTCCATATTCGTTACAGAAATTACAGAGTTATCCAAAAGTTCGAGGGTAAATCGTTGGAAAAATACCGATTCCAGCGAAATTTACTGCTTTATAGCAACAAATTTTCTTATGTCGCAAGTGAAAAAAAATTCAATAAATAGTTATTGGACGAATGACAAACTTTTAGCCACTCCTATTTTTTTGCAAATAATGCCCAGGGATAGATTCCTTTTGCTTCTTCGAATGTTACATTTTACAGATAATAACAAAAAACCGGAGAATGACGTTTTATGGAAACTAAGATACATCATTGACCATTTGAGGGATGTATTTACTAAAACCTTATATCCGTTTCAAAACTTATGCATAGACGAAAGCTTGCTGCTGTTCAAGGGACGGGTATTTTTCAAGCAATACATACCTTCCAAACGACATCGGTTTGGAATAAAATTTTTTCTTCTATGTGACTGTGAAACGGGGTACGTTTTAGACTTTATTATTTATGTCGGAGCTGCAACAGAAATAAAAAAAAAATGAATATCTTGACAAGGATATTGGAATATCTGGTAATATTGTTCTAACTTTTCTTGAGCGATATTTGAGCAAAGGTCATTCGATGTACGTAGAAAACTGGTATACAAGTCCCGCATTGTTTACCTATTTACATAAAAATAAGACAAACGCATGTGGAACCGTCAGGAAAAATAGGAGAAATTTACCGAATCTGTCTAAAAACCTAAAGTCAGGAGAAATTGAATATATGTCGACGGATCGGCTTTTAGCTCTAAAGTGGAAGGACAAACGAGAAGTTCGAATGCTTTCGACTTTTCACAACAGTGACATGAAGGATTCTGGAAAAGTAAACAGAACAACAAAAGAAGAAATAAGGAAACCAGTATGTGTACTAAACTACAATGAAAATATGGGAGCGGTAGATCGCAGCGATATGTTACTAAGTTCAGTAGAATGCGTACGTAAAACCGTAAAGTGGTACAAAAAACTTTTTTTTCATTTACTGGACTTAAGTTTATTGAACTCACATGCTGTTTACAAAATGGTAACCGGTAAAAACATTTCTCTGCTAGATTTTCAAGGGCAGCTCATAAAGCAGATTTTAGAAGCACATCATCTTTCACAGCAGCACAGCAGAAGTGGAAGAAGGTCAGCAGATGGAGATAACCCTTTACGACTAACTGAGCGTCATTTTGTTTCCATGATTCCCGCAACCGCTGCCAAAAAATTTGCACAAAGAAAATGCATTGTGTGTTCAAAACATGGGAAAAGAAGCGATACGCGTTACATGTGTGCACTATGCGATGTGCCGCTTTGCCTTTTGATTTGTTTCAAAGATACCATTCCTGCAAATATTACTGACTTTTGTAAAATATCATAGGAATTTATAAAGTTTTTTTATTTTGTTTTATTTGATGGTTTTTCTAACCTCCCAGAATGTATATTTTTTGTTTAGTTGTTTATTTTGTTTATAAATTTGAGTTTTTGTTATTATAAATTTTTTGCATGGAATATATTTTTTTTATTCCCTAGCAAAAAAAAATTAAAAAGATGTTTTACAAATTTTTAACTTATACCAGGGTGTTTTCAAAGTTGATTATTTCAGTGAGAGTAACTCAACTTCTTTTGGCGAGTTCTACAAGCTGGTAAAATAAATATAATATATAAATAAATAAAAAAAATACTAATTTAAATTAGCCATACGCTGCTCCGGACGTAGATATGCGTTTCGGGCTAGAAAGTGCCGCTCGGCCGGCACGGCGTAAAAAGCTAACTTAGCAGTGAAAGGGTTAAAGGCTTAAATTACGGGTTGAAGGTTAAATGTAAAAGATATTTCTTAAACTTTGATTTAAATGACTTCTGATCTAAAGTTGACAATTCAGTTGGTAGGTTATTGTAGAGTTTAATGGCATTGGACGTAAAAGAACGTTAAAACATTGCAGTCGAATGACGAGGAAGTGTCATCCTCTCCGGAAATCGGATCACTCTTGTGTGAACGTTTAAACGAGGAACAAATTTATTCCGTAAAGTGGAGGGAAGGGAGGGGTTTTTAATAAAACTTTAAATAAAAAATTACTTAAGTGTAACTGCCTGCGCCTATCCATCCTCAACCAGTTAAGCTCTTTAAATGTGTGTGAAATGTGATCGTATTTCAAATATAAGCCATAAATAAAATCACAGTAGTTGCAGTTGGACAGGACCAGAGACTCACAAAGCATCTTTCTCAAATGAAAGCTAACGACCTGACGACTATTATATAAAATTTTCAATGATAAAAATGACTTCTGAATTAACAATTTAACATATTCACGAAACCTCAACTCAGTATCCAGGACAATGCCTAAATTTTTCGCACGATCCATCTTGGGAAGAGGAACATCATTTAATAAGATATTTAAATTATTTTTAAGAAAATCTTTATTAGGTCCAAAAATCATAACATTTGATTTAAGAGGGTTAAGTTTTAGATTATGGCAAGAAGAAAGTTGGTTAAGTAAATTCAGGTCATGGTTTATTAAAGATGCTTGCAAATAATCCTGATGATTGAAGTGAAGATAAACCTGGGTATCATCGGCAAAAGCTCTCAGTTTACAGTACTTTAATGATTTAAGTATATCTGAGGTGTAGATTATAAATAATAATGGTCCTAGGATTGACCCTTGAGGTACGCCTGATAAAATTCTAGCTTCTTCGGAAAAAGAATTATTTGAAAATATTTTTTGAAATCTGTTATGAAGATATGATTTAATCAACATTACCAAACCATCCAGAAGTCCATAAAATTTCAGTTTCGCCAATAAAAGTTCGTGATTGATCGTGTCAAATGCTTTCGAAAAGTCTAACAGAATCAAAGCAGTAGACAACTTTTTATCTATTGACGTTATTATGTCTTCAGTAACTCCAATTAAGGCAACATCAGTACTCAAATCCTTTCTAAAGCCACACTGAGTCTCCGGGATAATTTTATTCACACCGCAGTACTCAATCAACTGATTATACAGAACCCTTTCGAAAACCTTTGACAAAGCCGGTAATATACTAATTATTCTCAGATCACCATAGTTAGTTGGATTTTTTACTTTCGGAAGTGGCTTACTTATTGATAATTTCCACTGATCAGGAAAATAACTTTGTTCTATACAACAATTGACTATGTGTGTAATGTAAACATCCAAGAAGGGACTGCAATATTTAAGTAATTTGACACTAATTCCATCTACCCCCGAAGCATTTGTTTTTATACCATTTAGTATTTTATTAATTTGAGAAACACTAGCTAAATTAAAATTAAACTGAATATTGTCGTTGAAAATATTTTGATTGTAAAAATTAATTTTAGAAGAACAGTCTGACGTATTCTGCAAAAATTCACTGAAAAATGAGTTATATCTTCAGGATTAAGTAAGTAATCCGGAATATTCAAATCATTATTTGAATATCATTATTTGAATATTAAAAGATTTAACAGTCCTCCAAGTTTTTTTAATATTTTTTTTAGCGCATATCTTAGATAAATATGGTTTTTTTCCCTTCGTACCATAGACAACGTAAGATTTCGCAACCTTTTATAGTTTTCCCAGTCGTGTACATTTCGGGATGTCTTGAATTCTCGAAGCGCTGCGTCTCTTTGTCGCATAAAAACCTTAATATTTGGTGAGAGCCAGGGCGCCCATGGTTTAGTAATCCTTGCTGTTTTAAAGGGGGCATGCCTATCGAAAATATAAAGAAGGTATTCATTAAATAAGGAAATTTTGTTGTCAATATTTTGCTCGTAAATTATATTATGCCAGTTAATTGCTTGAAGTTCATTATAAAATTCACGAACATTAAAATTATTAAAATTTCTGTAAGTTATAAGTTTTGGCTTAATAGACACCTTTTTTATTTTTAAATAACAATAAACTAAGGCGTGATCAGATACCCCCTCCATAGACACAACCCCCGAATCACCGACCAAAGACTCATCCGTTACAAATATTGGATCTAGAAGTGATACACTATTCCGACTAATTCTAGTAGGTTGATTTATAATTTGGATCAGATTAAAATTGTCAAACAAGGATATCAAAGGGTTTGTTTCATTCAGTAGATTAATATTAAAATCTCCCAGACATATTATCTGCTCAAAAAAAGGATAAATAGATGAAAAAATATTCTCAAAGTCATTAACTAATAAATTAAAATTAGAATTGGGAGGTCGATAGAAGACGCAAAAACAGTAATATTTATTTCTGATTTTTAATTGATGCTATGAGTGCAACAACGGACTAACCCACAAAAATTCAAAATTTGTTTTATTGTGGATTCTTTACCGTCATGTCGCCATCTATCTACTGCAAAGTGGACCAAGCGACCTTTTTCTACTCGTTACTAGATGGCAGCACTAAATTGGATTTGCACTATAATTTTTGAGTAAAATGTAGAGAAGCAAAATGGACTAAGCGCGGTTAGTCCGCTTTGCTGCTAAAAGTTAAACTGTTGGAGTGTAGTGTTTATGTTTATAACCAATCGTTGTGTTGTTGTGTTGAATATTTCGGTTTTATTTTATTGTGTGTATTATATTTAAAGAATATGGATGCCAATGAAGATGTTACAAATGAAGGTTAGTACGCAACGACTAAATTACTATGTATAGTTTGAAATTGTAATTTAAAATAATTTTACAAAAATTAGGTTAGGTTTGTAATTTAAATTTAAACTTTCTAAATTGAATAATTTTCTGTTAGTTTTGCTGTTCATAGTGTGTTCATAATAGTTTTGTATTATAGATAAAACCCATGCACTTATTATTTTTAGTAACTATGCACTCGCTAAGTTTTTTTTAGCGGGTTGGTCCACTTTTGCTCTAAAACCTTTTAAAAACAATACTTGTTTTTGTTTTATTTTCTTGTTGTTTTTATAAAAAACCAATTTGCATCGTGTTTTTTTTTGTAGACGGCTCAGAGTCAGACCCATTTGCGGATTCAGGCTCCGAGTACTTGCCATCTGATGAAAATTTGGAAGAAACTAATAGAAATGAGCTGCTAGACAATGCAGAAGCTAACATCGAAGACGAAGATTCCGAACCGAGTTTCGAACAAACGACACCCAAACATTTTAAACCCAAAAAGCGTGTTCGCAATCCTGAACTATGGAAGAGAAACTTAAACAAAAAAAGAAAGTGCGCTAGACATGAATATACTACTAAATCTGGTAAAATTGTTCCAGCAAAGCTTTTCACTCTATTTCAATGCACTTGCAAAGGTAAGTGCTCTGTCTTGATTCCAGCAGAACGACAAGAGGAATTGCATAGAAATTTATATGCCTTAGAAATCTTTGACTTGCAGATTGCTTATTTATTTGCTTTGATTAAAGTAGTAAATAAGTTGCGTACCTACACTCAGAATCCCGACTCTAAGAGAGAAAAAACCAGAATTTACTATTAACCGGATATGGAAGGTGTAGAGCATAAGGTGTGCAAGACATTCTTTCAAGCGGTTTTTCAAGTTTCTGCCGGTAGACTAGACAGACTACTAAAACTCAAATCAATTGGTACACCACCACCATGTGACAAACGTGGAAAACATCTACCACACAATAAAACAGCTGACGCAAAAAAAAGTGAACTAAAGAACTTCATCGAAAAATTTCCCTGTTATGAAAATCATTATTCCAGAGAAAAAAGTAACCACAGAAAATATCTCTCTCCAGATTTGAGTCTTGGTAAAATGTATCAGTTGTACACAGAAGAGACAAGCGATCCTCTGTCATACTTTATTTTTCGAGAAACCTTTAACAAGGAATTTAATTTACACTTTCATCAGCCAATTTCGGACTCATGTAAGAAATGTGATTTATTTAATGTTAAAATAAAGGTTGCCAATGAAGTTGAAAAAAACCAGCTCGAAATTGAACAAGAACGTCATCAAAGAAAAGCTCAGAGTGCTAGAGATTGCCTAAGAAAGGACACCGAAATGGCGAAAGAAGAAAGCGCTGCGGTCATTTGTTTTGATCTAATGAAGACTTTACCCACACCTGTTCTTACAACAGGGCAGTGGCGAAGCGTGAACTTTTTTTTCGGGTAGACAAACAATAAAAATCGTTAATTAGAAAAAAATGTGTATTCCATATTATTCACTTTAATGAAATACAGAATGAAAGCGCATGAAATATTAACTCAAAGAGGAAAATTATGTAGTATAAAAAATTTAGTTAGTATAAAAAAGAAATAAATAATTGCTACTAGCATAAAAAGATAGATAGATAAAAATAAATACTACTTACAAAAAAACACAACTAAAATACAATTGCCAATATCGAAAAGTTGTTCATAAATAACCACCAAAAAAAACCTTTTCTATACACCCAAAAATAAAATACTAATTATTAAATTACTATAGCACGTGCCCCCACGAAATGCAGACAAAACTGAAGATGTATTGCGGCCGACCAGATCAAGCGTGTCCATAAACAATAACCCTCAACAGCATAATAAAATAGCTGGTCGACTTCGATAGACAAAAGCTCAAATGTCTTCCCCGCGAGTAAATTTTGCATACGTAATAGGCTGAATGCGGCCGGACCTCTGTAGCCTGCTTGATGGTTATTTTGTTCGATATGCTCCAAATTTCGGAAGACAAATATCAATGTGTCTTCATGGGGCTCGTATACATTAATTGGGTGTCAGCCCTGTATTTTTATCTTGATCGGTGCGGCAGGTGGGGCGCGCCTTCGGATTAATCATGTTTAGATACTATATAATAATAGTAAGGATAGCGACTACGTTCTGTGTTATTTTTTTAAATTTTAATTCAACAATTACATGAAATAATTACGTGATAAATTAATGACAAATAACTGGATAATTTTGGGTAGACAGTGTCTACCTTGTCTACTCGTACGCTTCGCCACTGCAACAGGGATATGCTACTATAAAAGACAGTTATGGACTTACTGCTTTAACATTCACGAAATGGGCACCAACAACTCATTTATATTTGTGTGGGATGAAACTATTGCCTCTAGAGGTCCCCAAGAGGTGGGATCTTGTATTTTATTTTAGATAAATTTCGTTAAATCCAAACGACTTATTATGTATTCCGACCAATGCGGTGGTCAGAATTGTAACATTAAGCTATCGCTGCTGTGTAATTATATTACCGCATCTCCAGATTTTACCGTGGAGGAAATAGATCACAAATTCCTAGTAAGTGGTCATTCTTACTTACCATGCGATCAAGATTTCGGACTTATAGAGAAGCAAAAGAAATTCCACCCGCATATCTTTGTGCCTCAGGACTGGCATGCCGTCATAAGGCAAGCCAGAAAAAGAAATCCTTTTAGATTGATTGACATGCATAAGTTAAATTTTTTTTCTACAAAAACGCTTGAAGATAATATTACTAATAGAAAAGTTAGTCAAGCCAAAACGAAAGTGGAGTGGCTGAAAATCCAATGGTTAAGGTTTAGGAAAGGTTTTCCTAATACCATCCAATACAAATATTCAAACCAAGAAGGAGTAGCCTTTGAAACACTTGATGTCAGTAAAAGGAAATCGGTGTCCAAGGAAATATCCGAACTCCCGCTTCTTTATCCAAATGGAAACATCATTAATGAAGCCAAGAAGAAAGACCTTCTTGAGTTAATGGCATTTATTCCCCCAATAAATCAGGAATTTTACAAAAATATAAAATCGTCTTCACAAGCGACTGGGGGTGAAATAGCTGGCTCATCTGAAGACGAAGATAACTAACAATAAAAATTCCAAGTTCGTTTTTTTGTTATTAAATGTTTTAATAGATAAATAAAGTTTTTGAAGTAAATTTGAGTAAATTATTATGATAACCCACCAATAAACTATAACTATTTTAAATGCAAAGTGGACCAACCCACATTCAAAACTCAAATTTAGGTCTTATCCAAAATAATTAAATATATTCATCAAATAGTAGTAAATCTTAACATATTCTAATTGATCAAACCACCAAATATTCTAAAACAAAGTTATTTGGCTTTAACTAATTTTCACTTATTTTTAAAAGCTAAATTCCTGCATTTCTTAATATTAGAGTTAGTCCGTTATTGCACTCATAGCCTCAATTTAAGAATCAAATATTCTAAAAAATGTGCAGTAAACTGAAATGAAACAATTTCTGGCGAATAAGTGCTCTTAAAATAGACTGCAACACCTCCACCTCTACCTACCCTATCCTTATGAACAAGTATAGTCGCTTCGCTCCTATACTTTTGGTCCGTGGGGACCAGTTTAGAACCTTTAGGTCTTGTCTGTGAGAAGCCATAAAGGAATTCTTAAAAAAAAATCAAAAATTATCAGGTGTACTTAGGTGAGTCGGGGAGGCTAACGTTTATCTGCCAAGGAAAGAGAGGACCAGTTGTTGGGGTATCATGCTTCAAAGAACCATAATTTGTTATATAGTCGCGTTGTGTGTCTTATATTTCAAATATCTGTAAATGAAATAAATCAATATAAGGAAAGAAGCTGCACAAATAAATTAATTGAGCTCGATTCTTATATTTTAACCAAAAGAAAGTTTTGATCGCCCCTGTAGTATGGAATCGAGGTTATTTCATTTAATGCTCTCTTAGAAACAATACAATACAAACAGTAACTTTAGTTGAACGATACAAACAGCGTCCCTAACAACCATTATTTGAGTTTTATTTGGGTTTTTTTTGTGAGTTCGTCGTGTCGCCATGAACGTAGACGAAATTGCCCAAAGTTTGGAGGCACTCATGGAGTGTGGCCCGGTAAGAATTAATTTAGACTATATTTTGAATAAGAGAATTGTTATATTTTATTGAATATCTAGTCAGAACCTCAGGAGAGGGAACAAAAACCCAACCCAACCCGAACCAACCCAACCCAAGCCAGCCCAACCCGAACCAACTCACCCAAATCCACCCCAACCCAACCCAACCCAATAATCGTAAGTATAAAATCCTCTGAAATACTGACACTTAATTTTCCTTTCATTTGCCACAGAAAACATTAAAATCTTTTATTTTGTTACAGAAGAAAATTACAGGAGGAAGCAGAGGAGAAGGAACTGGGGAAGGATTCAACGGCATCAAGAACAATCGGTTCTACATAAACAGAGTAATATATAACTTTTTTATATTAATTTTATTTTTAAATTTATATAGATTAAAGTTTGTTTTATATTTTTTTTTTTAGAAGTATTACTGTCGGTAGTAACCGACGCCATGGCCTCTGTGGCCTCCGCCGTGCTGAAGCACACCGCAAGCACTACAGCCACTACAAGCGGGTACCAGTGGCGAGGGGGCTCTAGGAGGGGCCGAGGTCGTGGCAGGGGAAGGGGGAGGCTAGAATAGGTTTTAATTTTAGATTAATTTAATTTTTTATGTTATTTATTAAGTTTTAGTTAAGTTATTTAATAAGTTATTAATAGTATATAAGTTATAGTTATGTAGGTAGTAAAGTCCAGTTCAACGATACATTAGAATGGTCACCCGTCAAAACACCAGCATTCCACCTGCCAAACAATGTCATCCACCTTCTATTTACATTGTTTGGCAGGTGGAATGACGGTGTTTTGACGGGTGACCATTCTAATATATCGTTGCACTGGACTTGATAAGTTGTTGCGTTTTATTATTTTTTAATAAAAAAAAAACAAATAAATAGTTTATTATTTGTACTGGATTGCCTGTATAATTCTAAAAGTGAAAGTCTTTTGAGAAAAGTGTGAAAGGGTTTTTTAACTTTATTAATATCCTAAAAGCAGGCTATAGACTGCGCTATATCTGTGTTATACTTGTATATTGCTCATTGAATTAAACTAAACGCTATAAAAATACGCTTGAAAATCTTAGAACAATGAAAACCTTTCAATGTTCTAAGTTGACATTACACAAATGTTCTCAGTAGCTTCTAATTTCTCATAAGTAAATAAATAAAAAATCCATTAAACTTTATTTCTTTGTAGTAAGCAAGTGGAGCGTTTCTATAGATAATTTTAACTCATACTTACTACTGGTAAGAGATGTGTTGATAAATGATTGAATAGTTTTTATTTTTTAAAAAAGAGTCTCATAGAAGTTTTTCCGTTAGTTGTTCTGTAATATATCTGAGTGAACAAAAAATAAAAATAAAATGTATGTGATATTTAAACATCATATATCTAGAGCTTCCATGGAAGATCATTTTTATATTTATATATGTGATGTTCATTGGTGTTTCTGAAATGCAATAAAACTCTATAGTAATAACACGTATATATTATATATAATTATATATTAACAAAATATAAAAATATTGATATTGGAATCACAAACAAAAAGCATTAAGAATTAATATCTACTGTATTCGAAATTGGTTATTTGTAATCTATTATTTAATTTTTAGTCAAACCTCAGGCTTTATAAGTTGACAGCGAAAGGGAAAATGATTATCACGACAACAATGACAAACGTAACTATAAAATTATCTAGAATTATGAAATTTTTTACTCCATTTTATTTCTCTCTTCAGAAACACTAGTATTGGTAAATTCTTCTGCGGCGGCCTCTGCTATTATAGTATGTAGTCGTCGGATAAGGGTAGGGTGTCGAGGAGGCGGGTATAGGCAACACCACCGAAATAAAGAAGGCCGCGGGGCTTCGCTGTGACGTCATCACAAGAAGGCAAATGCTTTGCACACGTTTATGAATCTCGGTAGCGATAAGGACGTGTATTTAGGATAATATCGGCCGTTATATTTAAAGTAGAATGTTTTTTAACGAGTATGGGTGTTAAGACTTGTAAAAACCTAATTTAGGCAAATAATTGTGTCTTTATCTGTCTCTGGAATAACCTCATAACCTGTGTATTGCCTCGATAACTTTCGAAGAAGTTAAGATATTAATTTGAAATTTGGTACACATGTTGCATTCCTATAAACTATTAGTTAGGATATCTTTTGAGTAATATTGGTTCTGAAAAAGGGGTAGAAAATAAGGGATGGTTTTTATTCTTTGACAAAAAAAAATATTTGGCTTTGATAAAATAAAAATAAACAATTCATGAGGAATGCAAACAAACTAATTATTAAAAATAAATTATCTTCATTTCGATAAGGGTAATTGCAAAAATAAGAGTTGAAACGAGGGTTGAAATTTTAAAAAAATTATTTGTATCGAGGGTTGTATATAGTATTTGGGGCTCATACTAATATCAAAAATAATACTTAGTATTATTAATTAATTGTAGGTATTTCCTATCTTAACTAGAATGTTCATATTTCATCTTTTTTTTGTATTTTTTGTTTTTTTTTGTATTTTTTTTTTATCAGATTTGAAACTTCAAAAATTCATGTCATAAATTGGTGGGGGTGTTATTTAAGCAAATTTAAGAAGTTAGTGTATCTAATTTCCTTTTACTGCCTTTTCCAAGTCGATCATTTTTTTTGCCACAGTAATTTTTTAAAAGGGTATTGGTAACAGAATTAATAATAATTTTTACATTAGTTTCACTACTATGAATTAAACATTTTGGAAAGCTGTCTAGAAAATTATTGTTCTTAAGATATTCCAATGTGGTCATTGCTAAAAACTTTTTTTTATTATGAATCGTTAGGAAGTCATCTTCAGAGTTTTGTAAAATTTGATTAAAAATAATATATTCATATAAAACAATGTTACTTATATAATCTTTAGGAAATTTGAGACACCCTCTTGTCAAATTTTTAATAAGAGTATGATTATCATCAATTTGAAGGTCATCTTTAAAAGTTACATTTTCTTTACATATGTCACATTTAGTTTTTTTTAAAAGAATATAGCAACGATACCCTCCTAAATAGGCAATTACTGGCATTTCTTCTTTGACATTTTCGATATCATGTTCGTTTATAGATATAGTAGGACTAAACCAACCTGATTGGTTGTCACTTACACAAGTTGTATTATCGGTATCATTTCCTTCATCATTGTCATAAAACGAATTTATTTTAAGAGGCCCAAAACAAGTCGATTTTAAAGACATTAATGCTTGAATTCTGAGTTTTTTTTCACTTTCATATAGTTGACTAATAGAGATATTATATTGGCCTCCTGCCATTTGCCTGTATTTTCCAAATCTATTTTCAAGTGGATCAGTCTGAAATTTTCCTAATAAAACATATTTCATTTTTAATTCTTCAAAACAATAGTGTGATGAAGAGCTATATGTGTCTGATTTGTTAATTTTGTTGAATATGTTTCTGTATTTTTCCAAGCTTCCAACCAGAGCAGCATTTGATTTAAAAATTTTATTTTAGGATCATTAGATTTTACAGAATTACATGTTATAGGTTCTTGATAAATATCATTAAGCCGCTTCCCTTTATATGGCGTTTTAACATTAACTATTTTCCACCAGGTTAAAATTATGTTAAGAAAAGTAACAGTGTCCTTTGAGTTCTTAATCTTTGCTCCAAAAGTTGAAAGTACTTGAATTACAAAAGGATTAAAAACTTTTAAAGCTAATGTTACGTTTTGTTTTTCAAAATTTGTAGGAAACAGAGATTTCAGAGTTAAGCTATAACCATGTTTTAATAACTTGTTATTCTCAGTATTATGGAGCTCAATTCAAGCTTGGAATGAGGCATATTTTAAACCAAAAGTGTCAAAATCAGGAAATGTTAATATTTTATTAGGTTTAATGGTTATCCAGTTATTTTTTATACATTTAAGTAAATGTACAGAGTCAAATAAATAAAAAAGTGGTCTTTTGTCCTCTACAGGATGAGGATATACAAAGCTTAATTGTTTTTTTGTGCAAAAATTACTCATAGCTTTACTGTTAATAGCATTATTGTCACTTATAACACAAAAAATTTTATAGCCAATGTCTTCTAGCCCAACAATTATTGATTTAATGAAAGAGAACAGTAATTCATGATTAATTTTAGCTATCGGTGCAATGTGGATGACCTCCTTAAAATTTGAACACAAACCATTTAGCATAAAGGTAAATGCAGAATTTGCCAAAGTGCTATTGTTAATTGCTGTACCGACAATATTCCCCCCTTTCTAATCAAGATATGGCTTTATATGTATTTCATTCATAAGCAAAATCATATATGTTTCATTTTCTTTGACATACTTAAATGCATTTTTTGCATATGTAAGAAATGATTGTCTTTCTTCAACGCAAGGGTCTGACAAAAAAGAGTTACAAATGTTTTTTAAAGAATCTGGATGTGGCAATGTTAAATGTCCAAACCCCCTTAAATACCTGTAGGAATGTGCACTTATTGTATTTAATATAGAGCAAAAAATTATTGTGTCAGGCGATAGTATATCTTTCTTTAGGTAATATTAATAATTTTAATTGTTCGGATATAAAAGATAATGTTTTATCTTTTTTTATACAATATAATATCATTTTGGGTATTAACAGATTTTAGCCAATCATTAGGCAGTACCATTGCATTAAAAATAGGTAAAAATTCTTGGAAATTTTGAAAAGTTATAGTTTTTTGATAGGCTGAAAATTCATCAATACTGTTTTGAATTGCTAGGGACAAATTTTGTTGTTCAATTTCAATTTTCTTTTCATCTCTACTTTTCCTAATAACTGGTATAGACTTTGAAATATATGAGGGACAATTAGGGAACTTTACAGGGATTGTACCCTGTTGAAGTTTGGGATATTTCAATGGAACTTGTAAAGTCTTGCCTGCCTTTTCATCAAAATATGTTGTCACCCAAATTATATTTTCTTTGGCAAAATGTGCGTCACAAACCCTACTATAATGGGTAGGTTTAAAATTGTCTCTAGGAATCATTCTTAGCCACTTTTTACACAGTTTATCATCCTTCGGAAATTGAAACATGTGCCGAGTATGTTCGGCATCGTAATTGCCTTTGCAACCCGGTACACAACACTTATTAGGCATAATTGCGAACGGCAGTCGGATTATACAATATTTAATTTATATAATAACACAATAACACCGAAACCGGCACCTAAACACCTGTTATATTCACCTGTAGAAATAATACAAGTTGTCAACAACAACAAACACCCTTCTAACGGGATAATGTATAAAGTGTAAAAGATTGTTTTACACTTTACACGCTTGTTGCCACAATGTGGGTATAATAACCACAGATGTCGCGGTCAATAAGTATTACGCCAAATATATTTTCAATGATATTGCGGTTGATTTGGCACCGAGGCTCGGGCAAAGGAACGAGAAATGGGTCGTTCCATTATAAGATTTGAAGGAGGAAGGCGGTAGCGAATTTCTTCGCCTTCTTTGCGTGACGTATTACTTTAGTGACGTCAGAGCACCTCGGCCTTCTTTATTTCGGTGGTGTTGGTATAGGGCATATACTTCTCTCGTAGGTTCTTTTTTCTGTAATAATTAGACAATTAATTTTAAAAAATTATATGAAAGCAACGTTGTACCTATATTCTCCACAGGTTGGCAGTCTATTTTTGGAAAGAGCGGTACCAGAGTTGTATCAAAGTAGTAATATCGTCTTCAATCTTAATTTCCTAAATACAATATAATAAAGAATATATGATAAAAAAAATATTAAATTACTATGACAAAACATTTGTCATAGTAATCAGAAATCATTACATCAACTTTCTCTAAAAAATTCTTAATAAATTAACATAATAATATCTCATATTTATATCATGAACATTTATAACGAAAACTGATTTTACGAGGTTATGCTGTTTTAAATTAATATAGCATATTTAAACAACAGACATGGTCTGTTGATTTGCTATTTTTACAGATAAACCATACATTTCCATATCACATTGAAAATAAACCATGAAATATAAATTAAAGAATTAATTGTGCTTAGTAGCCACATAGCAAAATTATATGTTTTACAGATAAATATGAAATTGTATAGTTTACTCTCCCAAAGAGACTTTTATATTTAAATATATATTTAAAAATATATATAAAACTAGAAAAGGGATTTTCATTGAGAAAGCGAATGATTAATAGTAAGCCATGCCAATAGCACAAGGCACTTCTACAATTATCTACTATTTACCACTCACTAATCTTTATACTTCGACTTTTGATACCTCAAGACTTATTAATAGCAAAAGTTGCCTCGCCGAATGAAAAATCCGTCACCCATTGCAATAAGTAATTACATGCATTATAACAAATTGGCCATTAAGCTAGGTTTAATCACTTATCGCATGAGATGACTCTAATATATAAAGATATCACGTAGTGAAATCTTTTGGGGAGGGGGGAGATCGTAACCTAGTATCTGAATCGAAGTGCGTCAAGAGTTTTGGTTACAGTCGGGCCGGATAACCCCTGGATGCATGTTGAGCTAGAAGTGTGAGTAAACTAATGTTTTATTTGCTTGCAATGCAAAACTCACTGCTCATACTATCTGAATATTGCTTCGCTCATTTGTAATTTTGTTTATGTTAAATAAGTTTGTCCTAGTATTTTAACAAAATTTAACATTTTTCTAAAAGCAATAAGTATACATCTTCTAAAGTGTTATCAAACCCAGACATTCTAGTTATGCGATTATCATCACATTTCCACCATTGATCGTTATAATTAACTATAGATGTATAATGACCAGATCCAATGGTGTTTCCATGATGCTTTTTACTCGTAATATTTGATCATCCAAAATAACACTTTCAGAAGCAAAATTGTAAAATTTGGTATTTATCTTATTCCCTTGAGGGCCAATTCTCTGAAGACATACTACCAAATATTTATGGCATATAACCACTGAGCGTGTTTTTAGATTATTCTTACAGTATGGACATAATCTATCAGAGTCTTTTAGCATTAACATTGAATTAAAATCAATTAAATTGCCACAGTTTTCAGGAAAATAAAGAAAATGAGTGTATATTAATTGTTCATTTTCATTCATATTAATATTACAGTTTTGACAATTTAAAAGTTCATGACCATTAGCTTTTATGAAAAGATTGACAAAATGATTGAGCGTCCATTTGTTGATTTACAGCAAAATTTTGTTTTGTCAAAGTTTTGTCAATGGAGCACAGCACTTTTAGATCTAATCAGTTTAATAAGTGTTGTGTGCTTGAGAATCTAGAAATGAAAGAATATAAACGTTTAACTAAAAACTGTTGATATATATTCTAACATTCCTATTATGTTTAGATCGTCTTTTTCACCTATCCATATTTATAATATCGATGGATATTAAAATTACTGTGTGGTCATTAAGCAATTCACCTACCCAACTATTTTTAGATCTTTTTTTATTGTTTAGCAAGCTTACCTTAAATCGATTATATTAAAAGAAAAAAATTCTTGAATGAACCACTTTTTAACAAAAAAACAATAATTTACGTTGTATTCGACCATATACAATTTTGTTATGCTTCTATTTACTTATGAACACAATAATATTAGAAATATACTATGGTATTATCACGGGCTAACGACTTTTCTATTGATCTAAAATATTTTTATTTTGTTCCTCCATTAAGTAAATAAAAATATAACAATATAAAAATAAGACTTTTTTTTAACCACATTGTCTTGTTTACTTTTAGAACGTTGACGTTTATAGTGTCAAATATCTAATTATTATTAACATATCCTGTTCCGAAAAATTGAACTAAATCTTCCACATTGACAGATAATATACTTAAATTAATATAAAAACTTAGCTTTGATTTTGTAGAATAAAACAAACTGGGCGAAACAAAATCTAAAACATTCAATGAGCCAAATCTGTCAAAAAACTGCTTGTTTGAGGACTTTAAAGGAAGCAATCGCCAGCACAATAAAACTTAACTGCTTACGCCTCCAAATCACTTACCTAAAAATGACAAACAAACAAACTTATAACTAAAACGGATTAATATAACTTCGAAATAATTAATATTCTTCAAAATAAACCAAATTTCCCGAAAGAAATTTTAACACAAAGGAATCTAAAATGAATGTTTATTTACGCTGGTTACCCCGGATACCGCTCCATATATGTTTATTTGTCAAAAGCACGGTTAACTTTGCCCTTGTAGTTTTAAGGTGCTTCTATGTAGCGATGATTTAATGGAGCGATTCGCAACGGCGACATTTAAGCGTAGTCGTCACTGACGAATTTTTTTTTGCTAGGTTTGGGTTATTTTATTATGTTCATTTTAGGATTTTACGAATAGGTTTCTGGGTTTTTGTATATAATATTAATGTTATAATATTTAATATTATTATTTAATATTATTATTGTAATATTTAATATTAATATTATAATATTAGTTGATGTTAGCCATTTTTGCTTTCAATGGTATTTGAGATTCGTGGTGAGTATCAACGTAAATTTGTCAAACGCAATATTTTTATAAAAGCATTTTTTAAGATTTAGATTTCCTTTATCGAGTCTAATTAGTTTTTTATTTACAATTTAATCGACATAGGGAAAGTTAGAGAAGAAAATGCTTTTCTTATAAAAAAGTTAAAATACAAAATGTTAGTGATTATTCAAGAGCTACTAAACAACGTTAATGTTCGGGGATCATGACTATACATTTAGTTGAAAAAACATAAGTGGTTGACTAAAAACATTTATTGCTAATAAAGAAGTTTTGTAAATATAAAGCCTAAAAAGTTATTTTCAAAACAATTTATTAGTTGTATCCTAAATAAACCAAAAATACCCAATAAACCAGCAAAACAATTTTTTTTTGATCCAAAATCGAAGAGGGTGTATACCCGCGAAAAATTTCGAAAAAATGATTTTAATTTTTTTTTAAATAAACTATAAGACTAACAACATTTTGTCTTTTATAAAAGTTATGAGGAATATTATGAGGTATCCGCACGTTAAAACGAATCGGTTCTAGCTGTCATAAAATCGGAGAAAATAAAGAAAAAAAATTTTTTTTTGCTCCAAAATCGAAAGGGGTGCCAATGAAAAATTTCGAAAAAATGGTTTTTTTTTTCTAAATAAACTATAACTCTGACAACTTTTTGTCTTAAACAAAAGTTTTCGGGAATATTACGAGGTATCCGAATGTTAAAATAAATTGATTCTAGCTATCACAGAATCGGAGAAAATTGTAAAAAACTATTAATCATAAATATCGAAATATCAAGAGCCCTATGGAAAAATTTCAATTTTTTATTTTCCTATCTTGTACTACTTTAGGATACCTTTCAAAAAGGTTATTATCGATTTGACTCTAAAATAAACGGAAAACCTATTTCTTTGCATTTTTCGATTTTGAAGCAAAATCCGGGCTCAAAATGAGCATTTTTTCAAAATATGCTCCGATTTCAAAATTTTTTTCTTCTGGTTAAAAATCATTCAAAACTAATAAAAAAGCTTTATGACAAAATTTTCCACGATTTATACGAGTGCCATAATATAAAGAGAAATATTAGGTCCCACAAGAGTCTATGTATAGGGATAAGACAACCGGGTTTTTACGTCAATTTTTTTAATTTTTTAGTTTTATTTCGAAAAGCAATTATAATAAAATATAAAAATAATTAACAGGAGGAGAATAAGGAATAATAAAAAACATCAACGAATTGAATCGAAGCTATAGAAGTCGAAATATTAGTAAAAATGTGAAAAAAAGGATACCTTTCAAAAAGGTTATTATCGATTTGACTATAAAATGAACAGAAAACTTATTTATTTGCATTTATCGATTTTCGAACAAAATCCGGCCCAAAATTAACTTTTTTTCAAAACATGCTTTAAATTCAAAATTTATTTTTTTTGGCTAAAGACCATTCAAAAAGTAATGAAAAAGCTTTATGACAAAATTTTTCAAAATCTATAATAATGCTACAATATTACGAAAGAAGATAAGTTCCCTTTAAAGCCTATGTATTCGAACCGATGATTTTTTAATTTTTTTTTAAAGGCAAATTTAAGAAATAATTTAACTAATTAAGATAAAAGAAATAGGGTAATACAAAATATTATCTATAAATATATACAGTGTGTCCCACTTAAGGGTTAGCCATCCCTCTAAAATTTTTGTTTCTTGACCAATTTTCAAAAACTTTTTTTTGTTGGATAGATGGTCAAAAATGGCACTTATGAGCCAAGTTCGACATTTAGAGAAAGCAGGTCAAGTTTGAAGTGCGAAGAAACGAGAAGTAGTATTAGCGATATTTATTTTTAAAAAGTGGTACTGGATTATTGTTCAGGACCACTTAAAACATAAGTGTACCAAATTTGGTTATGATAGTATACAGGGTGTTAAAATAAATTGGACTCAAATTTTTAAAAGGCGCAATAACATTCTTAATCAAATACGAATATTTTTAAAATTTTTGGCTAATTGGTATGCGTCTTGAGAACACAAAGGTTGGAAATATCCTTCAATAAACAACAATCGATCATATTATCATACTATTTTGGGCTCAATTTGTTTGTTTTTTTATGAGTTTGTTTGTTAAATTCCAAAGATATGATTGTGTCTGGTTAAAAATTATTTTGTGGGAATTTTACCCAAGTATGCTATGAAAGAAAATGTTCCTGACAGTTTGTCAAAGTTTTTATGCATTTAGTTCATTTTGACTACTTGTCGAACAATTATGGGTGATTATAATTTGAACGAAAGAGTTGAAGTAGTGCGGCTAGTTGGCGATGGAGTTTGAACATTTCGTGAAGCTGCGGCGGAATTTAACAGGAGACATCCTGGTAAAAACATCCACCATTCAACAATAGCCAGAATAAACTACAGGTTTGATCAGTCTGGTTCAGTAGGCGGAATACGTCTTCATTTACATCGTAATCGAGCAAATAATAATAACCAAATAATTCTGGAATACTTTAATGCTAATCCGCAATCTAGCATTAGAGTTGCTAGTGCCAACTTAAATATTTCCAAAAATTGCATATGGAGGTGTCTAAAGAAAAATAACAAGAAGCCTTTCAAGCCTATATTCCTTCACACTTTGGAACACGGGGATAAAGAACGCAGGATGGAATATTGTTTGTGGTTACAAGGCGAGTATTTGGCTAACCCTACATTTTTGAAAAATATTTTATACACCGATGAGGCAACATTTACTACAAACGGCATTGTGTCATCTCAAAATATTAGAATGTGGAGTAACATAAATCCCCATTGGGTGATACAATGTAAAAGGCAGTATTCGCAGAAAATTAACGTATGGTGCGGTATCTTGAACAAACGTATAATCGGGCCGTTTTTCTTTAATGAAAATCTAAATGGACTTAATTTTCTTCGATTCGTGGAAGGTGATTTTAATGACGTAATCGATGATTTGCCATTAGCCGAAACAAGAAACTTACACATACAATTTGACGGTGCGCCTATCCACAATGCAGTGGTAGTGCAGAATTGGCTAAATCAGAATTATCCGAATCGATGGATAGGACGAAACAGTCCATTAATTCAGTGGCCAGCACGTTCCCCCGACCTTTCTCCCTTAGATTTTTTTCTTTGGGGAACCCTTAAAAACAAAGTGTATAAATCAAGACCGCAAACTCTACATGATCTTTGTGAGCGCATTAGACAAGAGTATAATGAAATAAGCAGGGTACAGTTAAGAAGGGTGGTAGTAAAGAACAGAAGACGCATAGAAAAGTGTATAAGAATTAATGGAGGACATATTGAAGGAACTAATATTTAGTTTTGTGGCATTAATTTTTAAATTTGAGCAAAAATAAAATACTAGTAGTATTATTATCTTTGGTGTTAGGTAATTCCTTAAGGTAATTATTTTCAGTTTTTGCTGCTTAGCCTACATTACATTGTTAAGTAACTAGTGAAGTGTGAATTGCAACCTAACAGTGAAATAAAACTAAAAAATTTATAAATGAAGTTGTATTATTGTGAAGCCCAAAATAGTATGATAATATGATCGATTGTTGTTTATTGAAGGATATTTTCAATCTTTGTGTTCTCAAGATGCATGCGAATTAGCCAAAAATTTAAAAAATATTCGTATTTGATTAAGAATGTTATTGCGTCTTTTAAAAATTTGACTCCAATTTATTTCAACACCCTGTATACTATCATAACCAAATTTGGTACACTTATGTTTTAAGTGGTCCTGAACAATAATCCAGTACCACTTTTCAAAAATAAATATCGCTAATACTACTTCTCGATTTTTCGCACTTCAAACTTGAATACAGTAGGCCATGACCTGCTTTCTCTAAATGTCAAACTTGGCTCATAAGTGCCATTTTTGACCATCTATCCAACAAAAAAAAGTTTTTGAAAATTGGTCAAGAAACAAAAATTTTAGAGGGGTGGCTAACCCTTAAGTGGGACACACTGTACATATCATCTAATAGCAGATTTCAATCAAATAGAAAATTTTGATAGTCACGTGACCCTAGAACTCAATATTTTAAAATTTTGTAAAAAATCAACAATTGCATCCTAAATAAACCCCAAATTGCAAATTTGAACCCAATCGGATCAATAGCAAAAAAGTTATGGAAGTCACGTGACTTTAAAATTCAATATGTCAAATTTCTGGCAAAATTTATTACTTGCATCCTAAATAAAGCTTAAATACTAAATTTCAACCCAATCGGATCAATAGCAAAAGAATTATAAAAGTCACGTGACTTTAAAATATAATTTGTCAATTATCTGTTAAAATTTATTAATTGTATCCTAAATAAAGCATAAATACCAAATTTGAATCCAATCGGACTCATAGCAAAAAAGTTACAATAGTCACGTGACCCGGAAGTCAAATGTCAAATATCTGTCAAAAATTAATAATTGCATCCTAAATAAAGCCCAAATACCAAATTTGAACCCAATCAGACCAATAGCAGAAAAGTTACAATAGTCACATGACCTTAAAACATAGTCATGTCAAATATTTGTAAAAATTTATTAATCTTATCCGAAATAGGTACTAGGTACCAAATTTCAACCAAATCGCACCAATACCAAAAAAGTTATGATACTCGACTAACCTTAAAAATCAATAATTTCAAAAAATTTTTATTTATATCCCAAAAGCAATGTTTAAGAATTGTTAACATTTATTAATAATAAACTAAATAGCATAAAACTCACCAAATATCTAAATTCTTATTTTAAATTAAATAGATCATTACGACTGACCCGTGTATATATTCGAATAATTTTAATAAAATAATAGGGCAAATTTCATTTCGTCTCACCCCGGTATAAAACCACTGACTTGTCAAAAAAACGGCATTTTTCGAAGACGTCAAAATGTTTGCCGAATTGTCCTGGCCGCAATACACAATTTCCCCAATTGATATGCACAGATTCGGAAAGCCCATTCATTTTCTGATTCGGTGCTTCCTTTCCCTGATCGTTTCCGGTTTATTTTCATTCATAATTTTACAAAAAACCCAACCAAGTCCCGGCCACCTGCCACGAGCAAAAAATCTTCCCACACCATGCGTCAAAGTATTGTAAAACGAGAAAATTCAAATTGCTCAGAACCTACACAGTATAAAGAACAAGACAGTAGGTTCACTCTCTTGCGGCCGTTTGAAGTAGGGACTTCTAAACAGTGCCGACTTTTTTTACGCGGTCGTAAATCATTATTTAGTTTCGACGGCAATCCTTTACGATACGGGGGGTGTTTGAAACATTTTTAATAAGGAATATTTTCGTACATCGCGGCGGGCAGCGTGTAATATATGGAATTTTTTGAATATATACTTATAATAATAATACCTACCTAATATTACATACACTTAATTAATAATGACTACGTTAATATACCCATTTTTTAAATATTTAATAAAATTTACATAATAATGTGATAACAACACTCAGCATATGGAACTCGGTAACAGTGAAATATAAAAAGGCAGTTAAATAAAAAAAACTTATTAAATGCCTAATTATTTGCTTTTTAAATAGGGGATGAAAGAACAAACCACTAAAATTCAAATAAAACGAAAATAGGTGTTTTACAACCTAGAATTCATATAAATATGCAAAATAAATATAGTTTTACATTGGGGATTATAGTACACATCAATATTTTGAAACTTAAACCCTTAAAAACCACCCTTAATGACGAAAGAAATGCAGTTTTAAGTATGGTTAGACGGTATAAGTGGCTAAAATTTATATCATTCAAATGATTGCAATGCAACTAATAATAAATCGGATAGCTTTCACTATTAAAAACCACCACTATAATATATAATAATATATATAATATATAATATTATAATAACAGAATATTACCAAAAATTTTGCATTTTTTTAGATTAAAATCACGATTAAAAAAAAATATGTACTCTAAATCGCTGACACTTTTTTGAATTTTTTTGTAGGTACTCAATTTTCCGAGATATTTAAGAAATACTGAAGAAAAGCGTGTATTTTTTTTTGTAAACTAATCCATTTTTATTTAAAAAAAATGTATATCCCCTTTTACTCCTGCAGCCATCTACGCAACATATCGCCGGCATTTTTAAAGTACAAAATTTCCGCACAACGCTATTATAGTTCTAATATTGAAGACGCCCCTGTATAACGCAGTCGCCACCGGGGAGCAAAAAAGAGTAGCATCAGAAAGCGAGTGAGAAAGGCAACATTTTGGGCGGCGCTTAGGCCGGTATTAGACTATAAAAGATATTTGACAAAGATCTTCTATAAAAGAAATTTTATAAAATATTTTACAGTGTAATGTTACTTCTTTTATAAAAGATTAGTTTTATAAACTATCTTTTATAGCATTTAATAACATATGATTACATTTGATAAAATATTTGACCATTTCAAAGCAATATGGCGGATAATAAGTTTGTTTGGTGCGTTGCGGCGACCAAATTATTAATTTCCGAATATGAGAGTTACGAAATGTTATATAATTATCAACATCCGGATTACAAAAATCGAAATAAAAGACTAGATACATATAAACGAATTGCTGAAATAATAAATACAGTAAGCAAAGGTTGCAAGGTGGAGGATATTAAAAAAAAACTAAATGGGTTAAGAAGCCAATATTTATCAGAGAAAATGAAGGTAAATATTTTATTTTTTTATAACATTTTACTTTTTGGTTTATTGACATATAATACAATTAAAAGTTAATTATTTATTATTTTATTTAATGCTCCAGGTAATTCAGTCCAAAAAAAGTGGAGCCGAAGAGCATGATGTTTATAAGCCTAAGGTGTATTGGTTTCCTTTATTAAAATTTTTGGACAAGTCAACAGAAGCTGATACATCAGAATCCAATTTAGAAATCCAGTCTGAACAATCCCAAGCGGGAAGTGACATTTATAATGCCATAAATCAAAATAATGTAAGTTATATGATTATATATAATTTTCTTGTCATGGAACTTTTCCAGAACCGTTATAATATGATTTAAATGCATCTCTTATTTCTCGACCATGGCGGTTCCCTCCAATATGAACCTGTCTTGTAATAACTTGCATTTCCTGAAGATCTTCATCGATATGAACGTCTTGGTATTGAAAACCATTTTCAGTTCGAGTAAAAACGTCATAGCGTGTATATAGATGTTTTTGTCTTTCAGTTAACAGATTATGTAATGTGCAAGCAGCAAGTGTGATGCATGTAACTTTTTCAGGTGCTAAATTAATTGCAGTTAAAAAAACTCTGAATGGCTTGCTAATATTCCGAAGCTACTTTCGACCATTCGTCTTCCACGAGATAGTCTGTAATTAAATATTTTTTCTTCCTTTGTTATATTTTTTAAAGAATACGGTTTCATAACATTGTAGCTCAGAGGAAACGCGTCATCAGCTAGAACAACATAGGGCATGGTAATATTTGTGTTCGGAAGATTTTTGCCGTCGGGAATGTTTAATATTGTTCTGTCTAGTAAGCATCTTCTTAGTTGGCTTTTAGCGAACACCCCACTGTCACCGATTCTGCCATTCGTTCCAACATCTACATACACAAATTTATAGTCGGCTTCAGTGAGAGCAAATAATATGATACTATGATAAGACTTATAGTTAAAGAAATGAGAGCCGCCTATTTCCGGACAATTAATTCGAATGTGTTTTCCATCCATTGCTCCAATTGTATTGACCACATTCCATTTGTTTTCAAACTCCTTGGCAATATTTTCCCATTCCTCTCTAGTTGTTGGTGTCTGTAAGAAAAATAAATATTTTAAAAGTTTATCTAACACATTTTTTTATTTACAGGATGACACCAGTGAAAAGGCAGAAACTACAGCTTTAGCTTCCAAATCTGCTACAGATGGCATAAAACCAGCGGTTTCCATAAATAAAAAAAGAAAATCTATTCCTTACGATGACCTACTAGTTAAAGCTTCTGCAACCATGTCAGAAATGGGTAAAATTGTGAAACAAACTTCAGTGCATAATCAAACACAGGATGATGCCCTAGATACTTTCGGGAAATTTGTAGTATCTGAATTACGTAGGATACAGGGAGCCAGCAATGAGTTTGTACTAAGGCAAACAAAACGCAAAATTCAACAAATATTAATGGATACTTGGGATACTCTTGATCAACCGACCAGGCTATTAAGTCCAGCCTCATCCCAAGAATCATGGAGGTCATTACCACAGCCACCCCATCATAGTTATACTCCGTTGGAGTATAATTTTAATAATAATTTCAATGAAGAGAATGGGCTAACCAATTCCGATAATTTGATTAGCGATGCACTTAGAATGGCTAACGTGACAAGCACAGATTTTCAGCAAGAAAATATTTGAATAAATATTGATTTGTATTATTTCATTTTTTTCGTTCCTATTTAAGTTCTAGTTTTGTTATAAATAGAAATAAAGAATCATTTTTATTATTTTTTACAAAGTAATTTTACTACATACCTTCAGATATTCATTTTTCAATGCCTGATATATGGCCTTGGACGTTTCCGGGATTATGCCTGATAGGGTACATTGAGGTATACGACTGCTGTATTGAAGACTGGAATAACTCTCTCCAGTTGCCAGAAATCGAAGGGTCACCATAAGGCGTTCCTCAACGCTGATAGGATTCCTTAAGTGTGTATTTTGTCGGGATATAATTGGTGCTATTTTTGAAGCAATAAACGTAAATGTTTCGTGATCCATTCTTAAATAGTTTTGATAACTCCTACTATCTTCAGATAGTAACTCTCTTAGCAGATTATGATGGATTCCTCTTAAATTACGCCTCGCTACCCAGGGTCTTTCCCAAAGTCGACGTTTTTTTTCTTTTTAACACTAAACACATTGTAACAACAGCAGCACTCATAGCAACAGCGCAAGCTAATGCACGTCTTTCATCCATTTTTAAATAAAAATAACGTCGCGATTCTCTTTAAATTTTACAAAGTTCTTTGATAGTGTAATACTGTTCTACTGCTCAAAAACTTTTCTTAAAAGAACTAGAATCAAACAAAATGTTTTATAAAAGATCTTTGTCAAATATCTTTTATAGTCTAATACCGGCCTTAGAGTGATCCTTCTATTCTAGTTTATGTTCGGTGGAACCTATTAAAGTTGGAAGATTGTAATTTAACACAAATAATGGGGTTATTAAAGTATTTAATGCCTGAGAATATAAATGGTCCAGGTGCCACCACTGAAAAGTTATTAAATAAAATGTGATTTTCGGGTCGGACCTTCATGGGTAAAGTTCATTATTGCTCGCCCTGTATGGTTCCCAAAAATTTCGGTTGTATGGCATATGAAAGGTAAAGGATTAAGTTATTTTTGGAAAAAAAAAATTTCCCAAAATAAGTATCGTTTGGCGGGAAATCTCAAAAAACTGAAAATGCCAGAACTCGTAAAATAAATTTTTACAAAAAAAAGCTCCAAGTATGTCAAATCTCTTATAAAACGAAGTCTTTTCGCCGAAATACTTTTTTTATAAAAAAATTTTTTTAGAATCTGGTGAAGAAAAAAAATTCGTTTACGGATCCATCATTCCCAATGTATTGAGAGACCCTATGCCAAATTTCATCGTTTCACTAGCCATACAGCCAAAGATATGAATTTTTATTTCCAAAAAAACACGATTTTTCGGGCCCGACGTGGCGTGCATAATATAGTCGCAGACGCTCCTATATAACAAACCGGTAACCAGGAATAGAAAAAACCTCAACATCATCACCATCAGAGAGCCATGTCTCTGTAAGAAATACCATATCAAAGTCATATTTAAGTATTAAATTTTTAAACTCTAGAAAACCCGTAAATAAAGACCTTACATTAAAATTCGCAACTTTAAACAATAAATCGCTCATGAAAAAAAAATAACTAAATAACTAAACACTACTCATATCTCAAAAACCTATATAGACTTTGAAGATATAAGTGTTCCTGCCGCTTAAGATTTTACCCCACTTTACCCAAGATACCCCCCATTATAATATAATGTACGTTACTTAAAACGTGGTAGTAGAAAAAAAAACATTGATTGAGTAAAAAATAATGGAAAAAAAACTCAATAATTGATAAATCATAAAAGATAACCATACATATACAAATATAATGAAAATATATGAATTTTACCTAACTCAAGAAGAAAAAATAGAATGCTGCGATATAATACAACGTATAATTAATTAAAATGCCTACTACCTATAAAGCTATTGCAATAATCTTTTGCATGTACCATACAAAAATATTTATTATATTCCCAAGTAATTAAATATGAATATTCACGGGCCGCAAAAATGAGAAATGTGTATCGCAATGTTTAGGAAAAAAACCGCACATTCCTGCAATCGAAATACCTAAGTACATATTATAAGTTACCGCTTTAAAATAGATTCAGTGGTTTCCAAACAAACCATACAAGTTCCAAGTAAGATATTTTATTATTAAGTTAAACAGTATACGTGTACGTAATTATTGACGATGGTTATCATCAATAACCTGAACCTTTGTCTGCCTTACAGAGTCCCAATAAAAAAATTTTCCATCCCATGTCCAAGTATTTTCGTTTTGCAGCCACAAGCATCGAGTACTTCCTTCTTGTCAGATCTTCAAAAATTGCAACTCCTGAGTCTTCTTCTTGAAGAAGTTTCTTTGCGGCCATAACATTTTTCTTCATGTTAGATACAAACCGAACTAGAATTGTAGGTCGATCGGTTTTTGTATTGTTCATAGGAAAGGCAAAGTCCAAGTCATGTAATGAACACGGTATCTTTAGCCTATTTGCTATAAATGAAGAAACGACAACCGGAATGTTGTTCTTCTCCTGAATCTCCATACCACAAATTCTAATACAATTGTTCTTTATTGATGTTTGTTCAATCAAATAGTGTAATTCTAAAGTGAAAATTTAAATTTATTGTTATTAATGGATGTGCCTGAACGTTTAACAAGACATGTGACTAATGAAGAAGCCGCTAGAATCATTGCGCTCATAGAAGATGGCCGCAGTCAAAGATACGTCGCTTGGTTAATGGGAGTTCAACAAAGCACCATATCCAGAGTTGTTTATCCCTACCAAGAAACAGGACAACTATCCAGACGACCCGGACAAGGCCGCAGAAGGGTAATTTCGGTAGTAGATGATCGTTACTTAAGCTCTGGTATCCCCACCGAACCAGAACTCCTATTGGCACTACTCCAGCGCGTATTCTCTCGACGTGGACTTCTTCTTGACCTGGAAGCCACCTACAAGGACTTCGTCCGGGCCCACGGCAGGATAATGATGGACCCCCGTGAGCCCTCGCCCAGATGCTACTCCCTTTCCAGAATTCCGTAAACACTCCCCCGCTCCCGCTCTCACTGCCGCCCTTCCCCCATCGGCTGTCGTTGCGGCCCACGCTATCTTGGCTTGACCCCACCGCTAGTAGGACCGCTAGCGGTGGGGTCTTATTATTATTTGCCTTGTCGTTGCTTCCTATTTTTATTTCTTGGGTTTTAGCAACTTCCTAATTCCCTCCTGACCGGCCAAAACTTCTACCTACACCCTCCCCACCCAACCTCCCCCCCTCTCCAACCCTCGCCAACACCCCCACGCTACATCTACACAAACACACCACTAACAATGTCTGATTCCGAGGAGAGCAACAAGCACCCATGCACCAACGGCTGCGGCAAAAGTTTCGCCACCTTCAGGGGTATGCGGTCCCACGCCAGCAGGTTCTGCAAGTCAAGGGCAGATACTCCGCGCGTGCTCCCGGTGAGATCCACTGCAGGCGCATGTGACGATGAGGACGTCTTCTCTTGCCCCGACTGCGATAGGGAATACTCCAGCGCTAGTGGGCTTAACCATCATTGTAGGCTCAACTGCCCTGGAAGAAACAACTTCTCTTTTCACTGCACCATCTGTGACATTCACTATCGTATGCTTGCCGGGCTGCAGTTGCACAGAAGGAAGGCTCACCCCAAAATTTACTTCGAAGAGGCTGAGGAGGCCGACAACAGGTAATGCAACCCCATCTCCGCCCTGGAACAACTACACATCGTCCAGGAGAAACTGAAGTATGAGGGAATTAACATTAATAAACATCTCTCCAACAAGTTTCAGCGCACTATCGACCAAATTAAAAAACTTCGTCGCCGCCCCGACTACAAGGATCTTCGAGTCAGCATCGAAGCCGAGCGCCGAGAAGCCCCTGAAACGCCTGCTCTGTCGCCCCCCCCCGCTTCGACGCTATGAAACACCCTTCTGCTCCACTGACGCCCCCCCCTGTGCCCCATTTCGAGGAATGGTATCCGCCGCAGCCTGATGATGCACCCGTCAACCCGAACGCCTCCCCAGAACTAGTCGAAACCTCTCTGTTCGACGAGCTTGCACTGGCAACCTCCATCAGAGTGGCCCCTGGCCTCTAACTCGAGGGCGCCGCTCCGTCTCCAACTCCACCCTCTCCAGGGAACAACGAACAACGAGACCCCCACTGAGGACCCCGACCCAGTTAAAGTCTACCTCATCAAGCATGCGCAGGATCTATCAATAGATCTAACTCTCAGAGACCTCGCGCAGCAACTCCTGGATCCCGCGGCCACTAACCACCACCCGGCGCTCCTGGAGTCCATGTACCGGGCCATCTGGCTACCCCGCCGCCCCCCAGAGCCCAACACACCGGCAGCCACCGAACACCCCTCCAGCCAACCTGTTCCAGGAAGCGGCGCGCTTACAGGTTCAAACGGTACCAGGAGCTCTTCACCAAGGACCGGGCCACCTTGGCCAACGTCATACACAAAGGTCTTGAACCGGGCGCAACTTCAGTACATCCCCCCATCGACGAAGTCACGACGCACTATGAGGACATATTCGCAGCCAATTCTCCGCCCCATACACACGCCATCACCGACCGCAAGACACCAATCCGCGGCCTGTATGCACCTATCCGGGCTGACTGACTCCCTCAAGAAGGCCCCCCCTGGCGTGTGATGTGAGAACCCGCATCACCCCTGCCTCTCTTAAGCTTTGCACCGTAACATCCCTCGACCTAAGAAAGGCGTTCGACACAGTGCCTCACACCTCCATACTCCGAGCCCTGGATCGATTCAATCTCGACCCACGCCTGGCCCGGTTTATCGCTGGGGGCCTCTCCGGTTGCCACACCACTGTGTCTGTAGGGGGCGTAAGTACAAACCCGATTCCCTACGCGCCTCGCCTACGCGGACGACCTGCTTCTCCTAACTCCTTCCGCCAGGGAGATGCAGTTCTTCCTCAGATCTTGCACCCAGTTCTTCGCCCAGCGTCATAAGGAGCTAAACCCTACCAAGTGCTCCAGCCTGGTAGTAAAGCTTCTGCCTAAACAGAAAAAACTCTACCTCGCTAACGCTACCAGGCTCTTCATAGACGCCACCCCACTTCCCCTAGTGGCCACAGAAGCCTCCTACAAGTACCTCGGTCACCGATACGGCTTCATGGGAACCGAACCGCCATCTAGCGACTCCCTCCTTCGGACCTTATGCAACCTTCAGCGCTCCCCCCTTAAGCCGAGCCAGAAACTTTTGCTTCTGAGGGATTACTTAATACCCAAATTTCTATACGCCTTCCAGAATCCCAAAGTCACGGCCAAACTCTTAAGCCAAGCTGACAAATCCATCCGGCGCATTGTCAAGACTTTCCTCCACCTCCCCAGCCAGACTGCCAACGTTCTACTTTATGCCAAAGAGAAAGGCGGAGGCCCGGGCCTTTTCTGCCTCTCCAGCAGAATTCCAGACATCCTCCTCGGGCAGCTTAATCGCCTCACCAGCAAAGCCGATCAACAACTCGTCACTATCCTTTCCTCCAGCTACGTAGGCCACCTTCGTCTGCGCCTACTGAAGCTTCTAGACGGCTTCGGCAGAGGTAACGAGCAGCGCTTTTTTTGGCGTAACAAACTCCAAAACACCTTCAGCGGAGCCGGCCTACCCGAACATTCCAAAGCAAGGGCAACTCACCAGTGGATCAAAGACCCTCCCCCCCACTGGTCCGGCGCCGACTACGTTCACGCAGTTCAGCTGAGAACTAACACTCTCCCCACCAGGGGCGGTCTCCACAACATCCAGGCCCCCCCGGATTCGAAAAGATGTCGCGGAGGATGCGATAGGATTGAAACCCTGTCTCATGTACTGCAGCGATGCCCCGTCACCCACCATCAGCGCATCCGACGCCACGACCACGCCGTTTCGGAAATGGCTAAATCCTGCAACAGCAAAGGCCATTCCGTTCAAGTTGAGCCCTCCATCCGAGGTTCCGATGGACGCCTCCATAAGCCCGACTTGATCGTGCGAACCACCAACGGGGTCACAGCAGTAATCGAAGTCGCCGTTTGTTGGGAAAGTCCCAGACCTTTGCAGGACCAATTTGACAGCAAGGTTGCCACGTACTCCCAACCGAGCTTTCTTGACACCATCCGCCAGCTCTACCCCGAGGACAATATCATCATCTCCGGGCTGATCCTCGGAGCTAGAGGCACCTGGTGCTCCTATAACGACCACATCCCGAGGACTCTCCAGCTCCCACCTGGCCTGACGCGCTTTCTCATCTCCGGCGTTCTGCTGGGTGGAATTCTCACCCATAAATCATTCAGCGCGAGCGTCTGGGACCGAGATCAGCACCACCCCGCCCACCGGGAAAACCAGCTAGCGCGCCCACCTAACCTCCTTCGTTTTCAATAGCCACCAATAGAACTAAGCCCCTACTTATCTTATATATTTTCTGTATTACATACTAATCCTGTATCTATTTACCTACATAGCAATGTTTTGTGGAATAAAGCGTAGTCCCCTCTCCACTCTATCCCCACACCCCACTACCCTCCCTACCTCCCCCAACGTCCTCGTGCTTGTCCCCTTTTCCCCCTATCTTTTGCTTTTTTTTGTGAGGTCACTGGGACCATAACCAGCAAAGTTTATTGTAGCTCTCTTCTCTATTTAGCTCTCAATTTGCTAGAGAACACGCAAATTGGAATATTCAAGATTGGTCCAATATTTTATTCACGGATGAATCAAGATTTTGTCTATATTCATTAAATAGGCGTGTACCAGTATATAGGCGACGTGTTGAACGGCACGATCAGGTTATCAGTTTGTCAAACTGAAAGCTTTGGTGGTGGCTCTATCATGGTTTGGGAGGAATTTCTTTTGAAGGTCGCACGAAGCTAGTACCTGTGAATGATGGAAGACTAAATGCTGACAGGTACATAACCAATATCCTAGAACCCCATGTAGTGCCTTATATGCAATATATCGGTGCTAATGCATGATAATGCTCGTCCACACGCTGCTAGAGTTGTTCGGCAATACTTAGAAGAGGTCGAGGTACCCACCCTAAATTGGCCTGCACATAGCCCGAACCTTAATCCGATAGAACATGTCTGGGACCATCTAGGATGGCAAATTCAGCAACATCCAGCACCAATAAGAACACTAGATAATCTTCAAAATGTTCTTTTTGACTTCTGGCCAAACGTGCCGCAAGAATACCTCCAGAACCTGTTCAGAAGCCTTCGAAGACAAATGGAAGCTGTAATTAGAGCCAGGGGCGGTAACACAAGCTATTAGAAAATCATTGGCTTAAATAAAGTTCTTTTTTTTTGTATACATGTTTTGTACAATTTTTTTTATTTTTGTATGTTTTGGTAAATCGAAATTTGTCCTCTGTAGATTGAACTGATTTAAAATAAATGTTGCAAAAGTCGTATTATTTAGTGATTTAATTATCAATACCAATAAAATTTTAAAAAACAGGCAAAAAATTTAAAATATTTAAAAAATATTAAGTGATGCGATAATTTTTGTGGGGTGTGTATTTGATTGATTGAGTAATACTTGATTAATTGTCGTTTTTAATTGTGATATGCGACTTTTTAGAATATATTGATTTGCAGAAACATTTGATCGCATCATTTTGATTAATATTTCCAGCAATTACTTTTATTAAGGAGCCAAGAGGTTTTAAAATATCTCGTTTTTGTTTTTCAAAATGTATATTTGGGTTTATTTGTCTAATATTATGTTCAATTCGTTTTTCATAAGCAAATAACGCTTGGTAACAAGGTGTTTTCACATTCTCTCATATAAATAAAATCAGTATATAAAGCGTTAATTAAGATTTTCGAATAATTTTTGAGTAGTAAGTATAATTTTTTTTTATAATAAGAGTAAAATCTTACCTAATTTGTACGGTAGTAATCCAGGATTATTATTTAGATCATGGAATTTTACTCCATTCCCGTTGGTATAGATGATTTCGATCATCAATCTGCAACAAGTGGCATTATTTTAGCTTCATTTACATGAACTATTTCTTTTTTATTGTCATTTTGATTTTGAATCTCTGAAATTGTATTATCTTCTAATATCTGTGTTCATAAAGTGGATCTTGATTTAAGTTTACCAAGCCTTTTGTTTTGTTTCTGATATACTTGATATTCTCATCGTAGAATTCCAGATTTTCGATTTTTGTTATGTTTTTCAATAATTTGTTCTTTTAACTTAATAGTATCATTTTAAATTTTTTGGTATAATGCCTCGGTTTTAATTCGATACAAATTTATATATTCCGGATAAATATGAGCAGCCATTAATTTCATGAGATCTTATGTATCCATAAGTAGATTGGTTCAAAGGATGTAAAATTTGTACTGGAATGTATAGTATTGTTATAAGCAATAACTGCATATGGCATTATACATACAATGTCTTCATTTTTTTCTTTTTCTCCGAAAAGTCTAATATGTTCAATTAATTAAAGTTGAATTTAATCCTTTATTAGGGCTGTTGTGGGGTTGTAAAATGAATGAAAAATACTATATCAGAGTTTAAACTACTGAAATTAGTGTACGAAAATAGGGTAAAACTTCATCAAATTCTGAAAAAATTATCAATTAAGACAAGGAATATTTAATTTCAAAAGATGATAAAAAAGTTACTTTTGTGTTTGACCGCTAGTCAGAAGTAGGCATTTATAGCAGGCGACTAATATTGAACTTTTAAAACCTAATAAAAATAAACAATATTTAATTTCTATTCAACAATTACAGAAAAAAAGACTAGGTTAAATAGTTGCATTAATAATATATTTACCAATATTGATATTGTTTGTGTGCTAGGCATGACTGCAAACTCATATTTCAAATCATAAAGGGCAAAAAATAATCCTCGAAACTAATAAAAGATTTTTTCCTGAAACAAACCTTTTTATATTCAACAGCTAAAAGAAGAGAACTGGGCTGACGTTTTTGGTCAGAATGATTGTGATGTAAATAGCTAATGGGCTGCTTTTACATATATATAATATATTTGAACCGATTTTTAATTAAAGTTTTCCAAAGAAACTAATATGTCAGAAAAATAAAAAAGATCTTTTATAGAGATCTTTTTTATTTTATATTCCTTATAATAAGGAAGTTAGGGAAGTAAAGGATCAATTAGATGTTTATTTCATGATTTTTCCAATGTATGCAGATACATACAAAATTGTAAAAACAGAGTGAGATGACAGCAGCTAACCCTAGAAGCTTCTTGTTAAGGCCTATAAAGCCCAAACGAACTTTTAAGTATTCTTAAAAAAGTAAAAGATAAATTGAGCCAGGGAAATGACATATCACCGAGTATTATCAAAATTTGCATTCCAATAATATCTGAAGTTTTTTGCCACATGTTGAACATAACATTAAAACATGGTGCACCATAAGTGCACTCATTAACCTAATTTCCAAAAAAAAGGCCCATCCTAATGAATTTGACAACTATACAGTGTGTCCCAGAATGAGGGAATTTATAGGCCAAAAACAAGGTCAAATTTCAACGACAATCTTGTAGTTGAAATTTGACCATTTGGCATCCAGCCCTGCTTGATTAAAAAATAAAATTTAGCATATTTTTATTTTTTTTTAATCAAGCATCCTTGATGCGAGCATGTTTTAAATTTTATGAGTAGGTAAAGTGGAGGGTAAAGTAGTAATTGTAGGCTAGATCTAAAAAAAGTTTGTAAGAAAAAGTTGTTTATAATTATAGATTATAGATTGCAAAATTATGCCCGAATACCGAATTTCATACCCATAGGCCGACTTTGATTTTTACGTTTTGTGTAGATTTTAATTTTTTTATTCATATTTAATTATTAGAAAAAAGCTAACTAATTTATTTATCTAATAGTTAAATCACTGATCTAAGAGTTACAAACCATTCCCAAAAATATGTTTGTAATAAAATGTACATAGTACATCTAATTTAACAAGAAAATTTATTTTATTTACTTATTTTAAATTTATTCAATGTAGCTACCTCAAAACATTTTTCAAACGAATTATCGAAACATTTTTCAATATCTTTCCTAAACATTTTAAAAGAATTTCTAATTTGTTCAATGGAAATTGAATTCCAAGCATCTCTAATTCTTTGTTTTAGTAATTCCCTGTCATTTGCTAATGGCTCGGAATAAACAATTTGCCTGAGCCGGCCCCATAAAATAGGAATCAGAAATGGTTAAATCAGGTGACTTTGGCGGCCACCCAATTGGGCCGCGTCTTCCAATCCATTGATTCGGAAAAGTTCTATTCAACCATTCTGCTACTCGAATAGTGGAGTGCGCTGGACAACCGTCGTCTTGAAAATAAAGATTTATTCTTTGATCAACTGGTAAAGGTTCTAAGTATTCTTCAAAAAATCTTTTCAAAATTTGAAAATATTTTTCTTGATTAAGAGACCATTAATAAACTATGGTCCAATAACACCTAAATGGTAAGATATGGCGCACCATACGTTGACTTTTTTAAAATATTGCCTCTTGCCATGGATTACCCCAAGTTTGGCGTTTAATTGGACCAAAACCCACAATTTTGAGATGAAATTACACCATTTGTCGTGAAAGTAGATTCGTCCGAGAATATTATTGCGTAACCAAGCAGAAAATAATAAACGGTGCGATTCAAAACGTAGTTTAACGACATACTATTTCCACTACCATATGATTGCACAATGAAAATTTTCTGCTCCAAATTTACCATTTTTCTGTAAATTCCGATATTATTAATAACTTTATACATTTTTAAATTACTTACTTTACAATAAAATAATAATATAAGTTTTTTGTACATAACTTTGACAGTGACAATGTTTTATAGTAGCTGCTACCTTTAATTGAGAATGCTTACATTTTAGAAAGTTTGACAAAAACTCGTAACTGGAGCAAAAAAGAACCCAATATAATAAGCGACATACATTCCACGAGCCCCAAAAAAATTCCTACCGATCCTAAAGAAAATAGTCCAAGGGCAATAATTTTCACTATTTTAAATATTAATATTGAAAAGTGAGAATAAATAATAATTTAAACGTAAAAATCTAAGTAGGCCTATTGTTATGAAATTCGGTATTCGGGCTTAATTTTGCATTCTAAACCACTTTTTCTTATAAACTTTTTTTATATCTTGCCTAGATATACTACTTTACCATGCTTGATGTAAAAAAAATTAAAATATGCAAAATGTTATTTATTAATTAACGGGGCTGGATGCCAAAAGGTCAAATTTCGACCCTAAAATTTGTTGTCATTTTTACGTATAAATTCGCTTATCCTGGGACGCACTGTAGACTGATCAGCCTACTTCCAAGTTTTTCAAAGCTGTTTAAGTTAATTGTTTGCAATCAGCTTCTCAGTTTTTTAAAAGAGTGCAATATTTTGTCTGATAATCAATATGGATATTTTAAGAATAAATTTACACAAACTCCAGAATGAATAACTAATGAGCTGGATCAGGGCTTATTGGTGGGATCCCACATACCAGTAGGGCATACTCGCTGGGGGAGCACGCGACTGTCTTCCAGGCCGAAGTATTCGCTGTATTAAAATGCGGACAGAAAATCCTAAGCAGCGGACACCGCAATACAGTTGTATCAATATGCTCGGACAGCAGAGCCGCCATTAAGGCTATCACGGCCGCAAAGGTAAGCTCCAAGCTTGTACTAGAGTGCATAAAAGTCCTGAAAAAACTGGTACAGGTTGGATGCAGGGTCCAGCTCGTCTGGATACCTGGCCACGCAGGCCATGCAGGTAATGAGGAAGCGGACTCTCTCGCCAGACTGGGATCCGCGAATGTGCCGATGGGGCCAGAACCCATAGTTGGTATCGCCAAATGCGTTGCGGTCGCGTCAATGAAGGGTCTGCTGGACAAGTGGACCCACCGAAGATGGACTGAGTCCCCTGGTATGAGACAGGCCAAAGCGCACATAGGTGGGCCCTCTGCCTGTCTCACCAAAAATCTACTACGCCTAAAAAGACGCGAAATTCGGCTAGTGACAGGTCTTTTAACCGGTCACTGGCACTTAAGAAGCCATCTCCATACTATCGGTATTGCGGACAACCCGGAATGCCGATGGTGCTGTGAGGAGGATGAAACTGTTGACCATGTAGTCAGGGAGTGCCCAGCACTTACGCGCGCCAGATTCAAATACTTGGGTAACACTTTCAGTGTACCGAGCGACTTTAAGTCCTTTAGTCCAGAGAGCCTTATCGGTTTCTCTAAGGCCGTTGGGCTCTGGTAACCCCCGGTGGGGCATCACGGGTCCATCAGGAGACCTATATGCACAACTGCCTTGTCAGCCCACTGTTTCGTCAATTCATTCAATTCAATCTACACAAACTGCCAAATTTCAGTTCACTTGTGGGGTCTTGAGGAATTTGGAGAGGCGAAGTTATATGGGGCGAGAAATAATTCATTAAAATGGTTCACTTCTTATCTCAACAATAGAGTCCAACAAGTAATGTTAACAAGCAAAAGATCACAAATTTAGATTATTTAATTACTGGTGTTTATAAATGACTTGCCTTTTGAAATTATTGACAATATTCAAACAGTATGTAATACCCTATGAATATTTGCAGATGATGACAAATTTATTAGTGGTGTTTCCCAACATATCTAAGCTATGCTAAAATGAAGATCTACTGTTTCAAAAAAGCAAAGATTGGTTTAGTAAAAACAAGTTTATACTGAATGAACAAAAAACGACCGTTTTGATTTTTAAAGCAAAACAAAACAAGGAAGCGACCCCAAAAAGAAGTAAGCCTCAACAATTACGAGGTTAAAGTGTGTGTACATATTGATGAAGTTTTAGACTTTTCAGATCACATTGATCATATAGAAATTAAATTAAATAGAGCTTATTTTTGTTTCTGTACAGTGCAATATTTTGAAAACTTCTAGGCATGGCATTATTTTCTGAGCAGCCAACTCTAAGATAAAAAATATATTTGTTATTCAAAAAAAGGTAATTAGAATAATGTTTAAGATGCAGTAGTTAGAATCTTGTAAGGGTATTTTTACATCTAAGGGAATACCAACTGTGTAACTTATTTATATTTGAAACAGTGATGTTTTTATTTAAGAATAGAGATAAGTTTCCTACTTCTGTTGATAATGGGTTTAATACTCGCACATGTAATATTAACTACCCTATACATAATAGGCTTTCACTCTTTGAACAGAGTCCCTACTATATGTGCATAGTTATTTAATAAACTTCCACATAAAATATGAACTATAGGAAATCAAATAAAACATGTTTAAACAGAAGGTGAAACTGAAAGCTGATTACCTAAGCATGTAAACTTATATGTAGTTATGTCAGGGAGATGTTTTTTTACTAAATAGGCCTTTTTTGGTGATATCATTTTATTTATAAGTTTTCATGTATAATGTTACTTCATAGTACTAAATAAAGAAATATATTATTATTTCCTAATATAAGTATATCTATGTTATATCCAATTTTCCCACAACAAATGTCACCTTCACAAAGTCACCCAGTCCTTGGTTCTCACCGGATCAAATAACACTTATCTAAACCAGATAAGTCACTTCCCAGACGCCGGATCAGCAGACACCCACACACACGGTCAACCAAGATGCCTGTTCCCACTGAATCGACATATTTTACGTATAAATAGGATGACAAAAACTATTGTATAAGATTTAATTAGATTAGACTCTTTAAGTTAAGTCATGATACTGTAATTTTTGATTTTATATAATAAAAATATTTTTTAAAAAAAGTTAATTTTAAAATCAGTGATATAACATCTATATAAATAACTTCAAATGGTTTCAAATGCCTTCTATTATATTTAGATTTTCGACAGATTTCACAATTATCAATATATATTATAATAACATTTTTCTTTGATTTCCAATAATAGCTTAATTTTATTAGAGTGAAAGTTTCTTGAATTCTGCAATGAATAGTTTTTTCCTTATGAGAAAATTGAATTATTCGATTTCTTTCTTCAGGTTTAACATTATTTATTACTTGGTAAAATTTATTTAATGTCAATTCATTAAAATGGTTACTTAAAACTTGTTGGAAAACTGGACATAAATCTTGTGAGAAAAAGCGTATGTAATTTTTTTTCTAAAAAGAAGATCCTAAAGTTATTATAGGAAAGACTCTTTCAAATATGCTCATAAGAAGATTATTAAACACCCCCAAATCCCTCAAGCAACTTTTGCAACAAAATATTGATGCTACATCAAAAGCCTTCTTCAGATCAATGGACACTGCCACATCCACTTGTTTTTTACCCAAAGCTCGTTAAACATAATCTATGAAATTAATTATTAGATTATAAACATAATCTAAGTTTGTTTAAATAAATAATTTTCAAAAAGAAATGAAACAGAAATGAAGGAGACAAAACAAGGGACCAGTATTCCAGAATATGTCAAACCAGAGATAAATATTATACATCTTACAAGTAGATATTGAACACAGCCCTATATGTGACTGATATAATCTGATTATTATGACTGGACTGAAAAGTGTGATTTTAAAATCCACAACCCTAAGATAAGAAATCTCAGATTTAATATGGTCTTTTTGTATAATTTCATAACTCTTGATTATTCAAAGTAAATACATTCTTCACTCATCCCTCAAAAAAAAGAATATAAATCTCTCAAGACAAGTGGCATCCAAGACAGTCCTAATCTCTATAAAAAATGTCACATCAACTGCAAATATCGATCAAACGGAACAAAATATCAAGCCACAGAGAGAGAGCCCCCAATCTTTACTTGATCTCCCAATAATGGATGATAAAGAAATGCCCTTTTCCCTACTGCTTACAGTGCTTTGTTTACAAAATAAGTCTTTTAAGTAATCTTACCACAGCAATCTCACCATTTTAAGAATAATTGCTATTAATGATAATCAAAAATATTGGGAATTTTCTTTAAGTTATTCTTAATTATATTAATTAATAAATTGTTCATTGGCAAGTATTTTGCAAAACCAACCATTGCTCTCTGAACCTTAAAAAATTAAAGGATATAGTCCATCTGATTGCTGCTTCCTTTGATCTTTTATGTGCTAGATTCTTGGTAATTATTAAAATTGTGGAGCTCTGAACTAAATAAGTTGGCGAAGACAGATATACAGCACGCGAACTCTTTAACTTGATAGAAAGAAAATCTCTTGCTATTATAGAAAAAATGTCTAAACTCTACTCTGTATCTCAAACTGGGTCTATTCGTGTCAACCTCGGGTGGCGTCGGCGTCTTTCGGGATAGAAATTTAGAAAGAGGTTGTTAGGTCTTGCTATTGCTTTTGTCTCTTTTTAGTATTATAGGAAAGATCTATTTATCTCTTCTTGAGTTTGAGCTGTTTGGGCTCTTTTTTGTTTTGTGCGATTTTTCATTTTTAAGTAATTTTTTTGACTAGTTACGATTTCATATTATGGGTAAGTGGATAATTATGTGATTTAGCTTTTTGTACTCCTTACACACTGTGGAATAAATTCATTATAAAAAAATTACTTATTTGTATTAGTTTAATATAATCTTTATTCTTTTACTTCATAATAAAATACACTTTTTGTTTACATTATGATTTGAACATGAAAACTTACGAATTTGTTATTTTATATTTTTTTGGTCATGGGTAAAATTTTATGAAGATTTTGATAACTGATTAAAGTAATAAATAAAGTAAAATATTTTTTTTCGAATTGGGCTCTTGCTTTTAACTTATTAAGACCATACAATCTTTATCTTTAAAAGACAATCAATGAAATATTTAGAATAAAAACAATAAATAAAGTAAATACCTTATATAATACCTACCTATTTTATTAAGAAGCATTATACAATATTTTTAGAACGAGAATTCAAAACCACCACCGAGCACTGGAAGGTGGTTGTTCAATGCTTGGAAGATAACCCCATACTTTTAAAAAGTAAATTTTCCAATTCGGATGGGGATAATGAAGACATCAAATCTTTGTGGAAGGCCTTGGCTACCCAACTAAATTCAATGGGGCTGGGGTTCAGAACAGTGGATAAGTGGAAGGCAATAAGTCATATATTTTATATTTATGTATAGAAAATTAGATATGTAATTTTCTATTACATTCTATCTTTTGAAAATGTAACTTTAATTTTTTTTTAATTTTCAGGCTATCGGCAGGTGGAAATCCAAGAGCAAATCCAAGGCAAGTGCTTTTAGGATGGAGACAGAGAAAACTGGAGGAGGACCACCAAAAGCAGTTCCTTTGGCCCCAGTGGAAGAGAGGCTCATGGCAGTGCTCGGGTGGAGAGCGGTCACTGGGGATCACAATCGGGAGCTAGGTCTTGGATTGGTAAGCATTTTTTTATTGAAATCTATTAAAAGGAACATAAACAAGCGCAACAATAAATAAATAGTGTTAGATTCTGTTACTCAGCTGTTTTGTGCATACCTAATAATCTTTTCAGGCACCGAGAGAAAATCCACCTATCAATAAGGATCTTGGGGCCCCAGACAACACAACAACCCCCATGCCCCCACTAATGTTAATAAAAACCGACACAGCCCCAAAGTCAACGTCATGCAGCACTTCAGCCTCGACTTCAGCAGAGGCAGAATCTGTAAATCAAAATATTAAACCCCCCACCAACCCACAAGGGACTAAGAGAAAATTCCCCACTCGGCTTTCAAGTGAAAAAACAAGGCGCCTAATTAATATTAACAAAATGCAACAGGACCATATGGCAATATTAAAGACTAGATCGGACAACACAGCAGATATTGCTACTTCAATGAGAGACATTCGGGATGATATTAGAAGGGTCGTGGACCACCTAACAAGAAACACCCAATAATTTCATTGTATATTACTGTATATTAATAATTATGTTTATGTCTATATGTAAATACTCATATTTTATAGAATGTTTTAAAAGATTAGTCAATGGTGCTACAATAAGTGCATGGTTTTTAACAAATTTGTGGAAATATGAACTCAAACCCAGAAACTGTCTTAATTCGTGCAAATTTTTAGGTTTCGGAAAATTTGATACAGCTAAAATTTTATGTGAACCCGGACGTATACCATTTTCGTCTATTTCATATCCAAGATAGTCGATGCTAGTTTCAAAAAAAAAAACATTTTTCTATGTTTAGTTTTAAACTTGCAGATTCTAATAATTTCAAAACTGTTTCCAGCATCTTAACAGCTCTCAATCGTTTTGCAGGATCATATATCATCTAAATACACACTAATATTTCCGTGATACAGTATGTCAGAAAATAGATGATTCAATAGTCTTTGGAAAGTTGCTGGCTCATTTGACAATCCAAATGGCATACGTAAGAATTCATATTGCCCGTCCTGTGTCACAAACGCTGTTTTACTTATGGAATTTGATGAAATCGGTATTTGGTAATAACCCTGTGTCATATCTAAACTTATAAAATATTTTTGACCTGCAAGACGACCGATTTGGTCCTCTATATGTGGAAGAGGATACCGATCCTTCACAGTAAAAGAATTTAGTTTTCTGTAATCAATGCATAATCTATGATCACCATTTTTCTTTTTTACCAAAATGGCTGGACTCGAATAGTTAGACCAAGATTTTCGTAAAATTCCATTTTCTAGCATTTCTTTAACTTTTTCACGAATAATATTTTTTTCTTTTTCTGAATAGCGATATGGACGATAAAATATGGGTTCATTTTTTTCTAAATTTATTTCAAGTTCTATTAAATGTGTCACACCTAATTCAGAACTGTTTTTAGCAAAACAATCTTGAAATAAACATTTCAACATTTCATAAAATGTTGTTAAATTTGGTTCTTTTAAGACTTCTAAATTTACTTTGACATCCGATAAATTTAAAGACCACAAACATTGCATTTTACTTTTAAAAATATCGTTTAAATCTAAAAGTTCAATGTTATTAGCTCTACCTAAAATTTTACCTTTATACAAATTAAGTTTGTTTGTACCTGTATTAGTAACATTAATAAAATTATTTGAATTGTTTATGAAACAGGTAGGAATGGAATAGTGCTCCAAATAAGAATCTTGATTTCTTGCTGAAATAGATAAACATTTAAGGCTATTATGTACATTAACTGGTACTAAAGAGGTACAAAATGGTTCTATAGAAATATCTTTTTCTAAAATGAGTGGATGAATGACCTAACATTTAAATTAGGATTTATTTTATTTAAAATAATTTTTCCTCCTTGAATGTTTAACATTACCTCCTTATTATTAATTATAGGTTGACCAATTATTACCTCAATATTACCCATATCAATATCTATAAAATGTAAATCTGAGCTAATAGTAAAAGTACTAAATTTAAATTGCACAGAACTCATCCCCTTTGGAAAAATTATATTATTACCAAACCCTTTAATAAATATTTTAGAAGGTTTTAATTTTATATCCAGTTTTTCTACAAGAGAAAAATTAGCTACGTTTATCTGACTGCCTGTATCTAAATAACCTTGGCAACTAATATTGTTTATGCAAACATTAATATTATAGCTATTATTTGGTACTTGCGTCTGCAAAAGCCGTACTTAGCGGTTGGATTTAAATGCCAACAATCCTCCTTAATGTGTCCTTTTCTGCCACAGTGCGTACATTCTTTTGGCTTAGAATTAACATTGGTAAAACTCGATATTTTGAAATCCTTGTTATTTTTGTCTGACTCGCCACTTTTGTGTAATCCCGAGGGTCCTGCATTAGTATCCCGAAAAAAAACAGTTTCGCGACAAGTGCCCACTTTTTTTACAAACGAAACATTTGATATCTGTGTGACCGTATTTCACGTTTTAAAATTGGCGGCGGCGTATTGTCCAATTTGCAAAGAAATCCCTGAAATAGTTCTTCCGGAGTTTTAAAATTGGCCGATTTTGCTGTAGCTTGATGTTCAATAGAATGCTCGATGCTCATTTAAATCTGAAATTTTTTTGCTCGCAAATTTTTTTGCAAAATAATGGGATTTTTTAAAGTCTGTTAACTTAAACTTCACTTGTTCCAAGTTTCAATCCTATCGATTAAATAGAACTAGGTTCTAACATGGGGTTAAAAATATTACGCGTGAAACACGTGACACACAAAAAAATGCACTGTATGAGTAAACTATATATTATATGAGTGAACTTGTGAAAAGATCGGCTTAAATCGCCTTTTTCCCATGGTGCGGGACAAACAGCACAAGTTTTTACTATCGCAATGGTCCACAAAAACACTCAAATGCGTCTTTTTTCAGCCAAACACTAAAGAAAAAACAGAACTTTACAAACGCCGTGTTACCATTTCAAATTTTTTTAAGCCTTTTTAGGAATAAGAATGTTAATAACTTTTTTTGCTTTGAAGACCTTATTTTTGAGTTTAGAATAACATACATCTATGTCTACTTTTTATTTTTAATCCAAAATCTAACATCAATAAGCTAAATTAATATTATTATATGTGGAGGAATTATGTGTGGAGGAAATTATGTGTGAGAGACTTCCTTCGCGTCTGGAGTTGCTTACGTAATGGTTAAGCACGATTCATACTTATTATACTCTATTTTAGAAGTGTATAGAGCAATAAACTGGGGAATTCCATTCTGTTTGGCTACATTTCGTGGTAGTTCATAGGCGCAGGTACTTATAATATTTATGAATTTAATTTTCACGGATTAAATGCCTTTATTTTGAAAGAGATTAAATACTAAATAAATACTTTTAATCCTTTTGTATAGGTACCTATCTTTTAACGCTTTGTAACATGCAAAAATGGGGTCAGGTAATATATACAGACTATAAATACTTTTAAATCATATTTTAAACGTTAGTAGTCACTGCTACGCTGTAGTGTAACCACAATATTATTATTCCAATATTTAAAAAATGGAGGTATTCAGTCCAACGAAAAGATGTATTAAAAATTCTCCACTATCGCTGAGTGAAAAAGTTATTATTTTAAATGTACATGATTGCATAAAGCACGATTACCCTAGTTTTACTGTGCAAGAAATTGTTGAAAAATGTTCTCGAATGAGTGGAATTGGAAAGTCCACCATTTTCAAATTGTTGCGGGAAAGAAAAGTAGCAGGTCAAGTGGAATCTCCCAAGCAAAAGCCAGGACGACCTACAAAAGTCCTTGATGAAAATGCTAAATGTATAATTCGAAGAAAAGTTCACTCTTTTTATTTTAAAAAGGAAATACCCACCCTAGACAAAATTTTAATGGAGCTTGGCCGAGATGACAGTATTCCGTTGATAAGTAGAAAACTTTTATGGAAAACTTTAAAAAATATGGATTTTGCCTGGGAAAAGCATAACCGCAAAGCACTTTTACTGGAGAGCGACGAAATTGTTTGTTGGAGACGACAATACTTGAGAAGTATCAAGCAGTACCGCAGGGAGCAAAAGAAAGTTTTTTATCTTGATGAGACGTGGATTAACGAAGGTTATATAGTCCAAAAAATGTGGCAAGACAAAAATATAACCAGTGCTCGCCAAGCTTTCATAGAAGGCCTGTCTACGGGTATTAAAGTACCTTCGGGAAAAGGAAAAAGACTTATAATCACACATATTGGAAGCGAAGAGGGATTTTTAAAAGAAGGTCTGCTAACCTTTGAGTCGACTCGCACAGGAGATTACCATGAAGACATGAACTCAGACGTTTTCGAGGACTATTTTGGTGAAATGATAAAATTTCTTCCGGCTAATTCGGTGGTGGTTATGGATAACGCAAGCTATCATTCACGGCGAATAGAGAAGACGCCAACTTCAAGTTGGAGAAAGCAAGAAATTATCGATTGGCTGACTGCAAAAGGTATTGCGTTTGAAGCAAATTTGATAAAAAAGAACTGCTGGCAATAGCAAACTTACACAAAACTCGTTTCATGAAATACGCCGTGGAAGATATAGCCGAAAAATATAATATAACTGTACTGCGCTTACCGCCATATCATTGCGAACTAAATCCTATAGAACTGATATGGGCGCAGGTAAAAGGATTTGTAGCAAGACAAAACACGACTTTTAAAATGAAAGATGTTAAGCTACTGTTTGATCAAGCCATTACGGAAGCGACACCAGAGAATTGGCGAAAAGCAGTCCAGCATGTAATTAAGCAAGAGGACAAAATGTGGGATCTTGACAACCTCATCGATCAGACAGTCGATCCTTTAATTATAATGTCAAGAGGTGATGACAGTTCGTCAGATGACGAAGAAGACTACAATCTATTATAATGTAAAATTGTTATACACTGTTCAAAAAGTGCCAGATCCAAAAGTGACATTTTCAACTGTTTTACTCTACATATTATGTTCAATAAATTTGTGAAAAAAATATATTATTCCATTTAAACAAAAGTAACTTTCTAAAATAAAATAGCATTTAAGTACATTAATTATAAGGTAAAAAACAAGTCCCAGTTGCACGCCTTTGGCGAACCGTTTTCAATGTTTATCAGTGGGTAACAAGTATAGTCGCTTCGCTCCTATACTTTTGGTCCGTGGGGACCAGTTTGGAATCTATAGGTCTTGTCTGTGAAGAGCCATAAAGGAATTCTTCAAACAAAATAGAAATTATCCGGTGTACTTAAGTCTGGTCAGTCGGGGGGCCAATGTTTATATGCCAAGGAAAGAGAGGACCAATTGTTGGGGTATCATGCTTCAAAGAACCATAATTTGTTATATAGTCGCGTTGTGTGTGAATATAGTATGTTATATGTCAAAGTGTATTAATTGTATCCAAAATAAAGCCCAAATACTAAATTTCAACCCAATCGGACCAATAGCAAAAAAGTTACGGTAGTCACGTGACTTAGGCTTAAACAAACATATCAGTTATCTGTCATTTTTAGTTTAATTTATTAGTTGTACTAAATAAACCATAAATACCAAATTCAGAGAAAAGTTCCCATAAGAGTCTATTTATTGGAATAAAACAAATGGGATTTTATGTCGATTTTTTTAAATTTTACTTTTTTATTTTAAAAAGTAATTGTAATAAAATATGAAAAGATTTGACAGAAACAGAATAAGGAATAAAAAAAGACCTTCAAAGGTCCTATAGGAAAATTAAATTTTTTTATCCTTCTATCATGTACTACTTTTAAGTACCTTTAAAAGAGGTTATTATCGATTTGACTCTAAAATAAACGGAAAGCCTATTTCTTTGCATTTTTTAATTTTGAAGCAAAATCATGCCTCAAAATGAGCATTTTTTCAAAATATGCTTCTAATTCAAAATTTCCTTTTTCTGGTAAAAAATCATTAAAAAACTAGTAAAAAATTCTTATAACAAAATTTTCCACGATTTATATGAGTGCCATAATAGAAAGTGAAAAATTAGGTTCCATAAGAGCCTATGTATAGGGATAAGAAAACCGGGTTTTTACGTCGATTTTTTTCATTTTTCAGTTTTATTTTGGAAAGCAATTGTAATAAAATATAAAATGAAATAGCAAGAGGAGAATAAGGAATAAAAGCAACCATCAACGATTTGACTTGAAGCTATAGAAGTCGAGATATTAGTAAAAATGTGAAAAAAATAAAAGAAAACTCGTTTTTTTTCCCATGGTACTTTTTTTTCTGAAAACGATTATTGACAAATTTTAATGTAAGCCCTCAATGCCTAAGCTAACATAAGCCCTTAATGTAAGTCATTCTCGCGAGTTGAAAAACATACCGTCATATTTCTTAATAACTCTTTTAATTGACACAACTCTTGCTCACTAATATCGCCCACTTACATGCCATCCAAATTTAAATCATATTCAATGGTCTTAACAGTATTTACATGATGTTACTTCGCCCTTAAGATAGGTCCAACCATTGTTGCCCTCGCCATAAGTTGATCTGTCACCCATTGGATACAACTGGTGCCCACATTGTTGGCCTTCATAACGCCTGAGGTACCGCCATCTAACAAATGGTTGCCGTTCGCCACAATTGCACCGCCCTTATCTAACGCCTTCCAGATATCCAGCACTTTTCACCTTGGTGTGTATCTTCCATCACCACAAGCACATCAGCCAACTCACCCTTGACCCCCTTGCCTTGAGTGGCAAGCATATTTGTCATGTCCCACCGCATTGCAAATATGACACCTCTTCGCCCTTGGTTTGGTTAGCCCATTTACATTTTTTCAACCTGTTAGTAAATTTAATGATTGAGAATTTATTTTTATTTCCATTGAACTGCTACAGAGCAGCTGGTGTCTTTGTTTCAATATGATTTTTTCTAATCACCAGATTAACCTCACAGATATTATTTATAATATAAAAATCTTACTTTAGTAAAGAAAAATAAGAAAACATGAACTAAAAAATTGTTAAAATTACTAAAAAAGATAGTTAAAAGTGCATTCTGCATTGCAGCTTTTTTAATTAGGGGATGGCAATTCATTCAGCAAATAAAGTGCTCTTAAAACTTTTCTAGTCAACATTTTGCTAATTAACTAAGATTAAAAGATTAAAGTAATTTAATTCATATTATTAGAGATCCCAATTTCAGGATTTCATAAATTATATGCCAAACCTTCTGCCCACAAATATAATTTTTTTTACTCACTACTTAATTATTAAATAAAGGCAAATAGATGAAAAAACAGATATGGCTTTTTTATTTTATATAACAAATTATCAACGACTCGGAATTTGAAAATTTGTTACTTAAAATGATTAAGTAGTAATCTGGTTTTATGAAAGATTAATCAGGCAGATAAAATAAGAAATATTCTGGTCTGTTAAAATTACAAAAAATTGAGTTTTAATTAATTTGACTTTAAAAAATTGCATAAATTTTAAATAAAAATATTAACTGATCAGTCTTTTTTTGCGTCAGTTCTGTTTCATTTAAAATTTTTGGTATTCTTGAATTAGTCCACCTATAAGTAGCAATTTTTGTAAAAAGTTTAATTAATAGAATAAACTTACTTAACATTAATTTGACTATCCTGAAGAGCTTCAAAACAGTTTTTTTGGTCCTAACCCCATCAATAGAACTTTTCAATGAGTCTATTCTCCAATTCATATTTTTTTAGGTAATTTCTGGTTTATTTTTTTCATCAATAATCAACACGACTTAGAAACCTTTTGCCAGATAGGTTATAGTAAAAATATCGAAAAATAAGAAAATTTTGTAGCAAAACTGTTCATTCGTCTGCTTTTAGGAATACAAAGCGAAATTTTTTTTTAAGTATGCCATATTTATTAAGAAAAAATTGTTGTAAACTAAACATAAAAACGTTTTCGGATATTTATATTTATTATTATTTCATTTTTGCATAGATACGTCATCGGGTAGTGCGCAGCCCCCTCCGCCCACAAATGAATTACAGGCCTTAAAAGGCCAATTAGACCATGTCCTGCAGGGCATAAATTACATGGCCGAGCGGCTAAAGGTATGTTACGTCTTATTTATAAGTAATTCTTTAATATTCACATGGCTAGTGAACGATGTTACATTAAATAGGTTTTTTTTTAATATTTGGTTGATATGGTAAGGTAATAATTAATTTTGCTCAATTACTCTAACATAATTTCTTTTTTGCGACGAATTAAGTTTTATTTATCAGCTATTTAATTTCGTCAAAAGTTTATGTCTTGAATATCAGATTTGTTTTATATGATTCGCAGGAATCAGGGTATGCTTTATAGTTTCATCCTAGAATTAGATTTAAGTAGTTATTATTTAGCTCATCATACAAAATAAATGCACTTGGATTTAGTTTTTAATAAAGGAATGATTTCATTTCGTAATCAGTGCAAGAATATTTATTCTCACTCTTGTTTTTTTAAAAAAAAAGCTTTATTTCTCCAAGGAAATATATGATTTTATAGTAGTATAACTAATTAATGATGTAGTAAGTATAAGCGTTAGCTTATATAAGTATATTCTACCAAAATAAACTATAGACTTGGTGCATTTATCATCTAATTAAATTATATATTTTACTACATCACAGAATTAAATAATTGCATATTCTTTCGTAATTTGCTTTATATTAAAATTATCTCTAAATTATTATCTCTATATAATTGTATTTGTTGACATTTAAATTGTCTAAAATGTTTAATATTTCTTTTAAAATACGATATGAGTGAGCCTGGGCGCTATCTAAAACTATCCTGTTTTTACTTTTATACCAACAATTATGTTTTAAATCATTAAATAAGGTATATATATCTGAATATAAAAAGCTAAACATTTCAAACAACTGAATGATAAATAAATTGATTTAAAATTAAAATAACATAGTCATAGAAAGAGTATCGTATATAATATGTGCGAATTTTAAAATTCTGATAAAATTTTGCTTATTTCGCCCTTGTACTCCTTGTTATAGAATATGCTTTTCGCTCAATTTCAATGTACTGGAACGTATTATTCTTATCGATGTAAGCGTTAATACTTCGACAAAAATACAGTGCTTCATCTTGATAAGGTTTTTTATCACAGCAATGAAATCTTAAAAAAAAAATCTTTTGGATCGTTTTCTATCTACGTCTAATGCATTATTTAAAATAACTATTACATGATTTCATTAAAAATAACTAATGATTCTATTATTCAGTTTTTAGAGGAAAAACAAAACGAAGCCTCTAAGGAGAGGGAGGAAGAGAAAAAAAGGAAAGAAGAGGAAGAGCGGAGAGAAATCCAAAGGAGAGAGGGTTAGTTGGATATTTTAATTTTTGTGGACAATACTCTTGGAGAAAAAAACTATTCGATTTTTCCTACATTTTATGAAACTTATGAAGGTGAATCACGATCGATGCAAAGTTAAACGTTTACGAATAAGGGAACATCAGACTTCTTTGAAAATTTGACAACATCGATAAGGGATTGGGATGGGATCTAACGAGCTAAAATATTTTTAGATGAATAATTAAATTGGAAAGAAATATCTATAAAAATGAAATTTTGGTAAATTCAGTCACTCTTTTAGGCTTATTGTTAAATATAATTAGCGATTTTTTTAAGCCATGTGCGATAAATACATAATATTGTAATGAAATTTAGGAACACATCAGAGACTATAAAAAAAAATATTAAGCTAAAGGTAAGTAGAACCCTGAATAAATCTCACTAATCAACTTTTAACTACAAAATACGAATAAGATACTTCAAAAACTAGAAGAATAATTTACGTATTTACATTTTCATAATATATTAAAGTTCATTTTTTTTTATTTCCGAAACTTTATAGCATTTTTCGTATATGGCGATGAAATCAAATGAAAATCGTTAAAGATTGGCATAGGACAACACCAGAAAAAAACACACAAACTCAAAAAGGTTAGCATATACAGGGTGATCGCTAAAAATAATATTTTCGCTTGTTATATCATATGTTGTTAAATTTTCTAACAAATGCAATGTTCCTTATTCCGTTAATGTTTCAACTTCAGCATCGATCGTGATATATTCCGTATAGTTTGAATACACTTATAGTTTTAATTTTATTTTCTTTATAGAACAAAGAATCCAGAGGGGCCGCGCCCGAATATTTAGGGACCGCATAGGGAGGGGGCCATATGAGGGCCCTTCCGATGGAGATTCCGAAGAAAGGGCAGAACCGAGAGGAGGGTGGAGGGGCCGGGGAGGAAGAAGGGGCAGTAGAGGAGCCTCAAAAAATTATTATATTTATTTTTAAATATTTTTTAAGTTAATTAATTTAATCATAAAATTAGTATAATTCATAAATTAATATATCATAAAAATTGAATAATTAAACGTTTTATTTCAAATGCATATATGTTAGCGCACCGCTAAATCATAATTGTTAAAATCTATTAATCGCGCATGTACTACACATATTTGGTATATTCTGGGCACTTTTACCAGCAAGGTAAAAGCAGAGTCAATTGACTAGCAATCGGGTTAAGAACGACGTGAGTGCCGGATCTAACAATTTTACGATACCTAAAATAAGGACCTTTTAATTTGTATTTGGTTGTGAGAGCAAGGCTTATGAAGTTGGTAGTTATATAAAGGGACGTCCCTATCTACAGTGAAGACAGAAGACCATTGGTAAGTGCCCTTTACTTCAAACATTTAAAACCATGTGTGTATGTAACGTACAATTCCTTTGAACCATATCATTTACTAAAATACAGTCCACTATTACATTTTCTTATTATATCTTCATGGTTGTGCGTTAACATTTTGGTGCCTTCGACCGTATAAAATAAAAAAAAATAAAATAAAAAATTAAAAAATTAAAAATAATAATTGTAGTCTCCAAAACATATAAACAAGTTTTTTTTCAAAACTATTCTAAAAATTTTACGTAGTGTGTAGTGCAATCCGTACTCCGCTCAAAGCGCTGCGCGCACCGGTACTCGTCATTCGTTCGTTTCCGATCCTTTCTGAATGTTTCTCAAAAAACCGATCACCGCTCGTCAGTGACATTGAAATTTATTTTAGACGAGTAAATTATCATCCCGCGGCAGAAATTGTCCCGCGTTTTACTGCATTTCACAGTCTCGACTCCGGTCAATTCGCACCGCGAGGCTCTGCATTTAAGCTTTAGTATAGTGTAGCAGATTTGATCCCAAAACTTATTTATTTTCTTTTCGCGTACTTTTCAAGTGACTTATTTTTATTATAGCCTTAGATTATTGGTTTTTATGGTAATTTAAGTAGGTATAGCTATCAAAAAAAAAAAAAACTAGGGAAAAATTAAAATAAAAAATTTTTATTAAAGAAAAAAAATGTCTTTAAAAAAGGCAATTCAGAAACGAGATGTGCTTACTAATAGCATAGCTGAATGTCATCGTTTCGCTAAAGAGTCTGAAAAAAGTCCGCAATACATGGAGCACTTTAAAGTTAGGTATACCGATTTGGATGAAATTTATGAAAAATTTGGAGAGTACCATAATTCTGTCATTATGGCAATCCCAGAAGATTCTGATGAGGATTATAAAACTCAAGACAAAATTCAGAAAGATGTTGTGAAGAATTATTACGAATGTAAAATGATTTACAACAAACTTTGCTTGCAAACCGATCAATCTTCTTCCAATGTTGTTCGAGTTGAATCAAATGCTAAATTGCATAAATTAAGTGTGCCTACCTTTAAGGGTGATCCGAAATCTTGGCCAACATTTTTTGATTTGTATAACCAAATTGTTCACGACAATGATAACATAGGCAATGTTCAAAAACTACAGTATTTATTTTCTTTTCTTGAAGGAGAGCCTTTGAAACTGTTAACAGGCATTGCTATCACAGATGATAACTATAATATCGCATACAATAAATTAATCAGTCGTTATCAAAATAAACGGCTTATGGCTTCTAATGCAATTCATGCAATAATGTCAGTTACACTAAGAAATGACAGCTCGAAAGAACTAAGAAATTTGATTGATACATTTTCAGAGTCTTTAGCAGTCTTGAATGCTCTCGGATTTCAAACAAAAAACTGGGACTTTTTACTGTTTTTTATTCTACTAGAGAAAATAGATATACCTACAAGAACAAGTTTTGAAATAGAATTTAGTCAAGTTGAAATTCCAAAATATGAGAATTTATATTTATTTTTGGAAAATAAATGTAAAGCTTTAGAGTCTTTGCAACATTCTATATCTAATAAATCTAACAAATCTTATTTTCAGCCAAATACCAAACAAAATATATACCCGAATTTCAAATCCAATAATAAACCTGCTACTGCCTTTTCAGCCTACGTATCTAATAACAATGCTTTACCTAATCCTAACATTAAGTGTTTTCTTTGTAATGCCTTACATGTAATTACAAAATGCACAAAATTCGCAGAACAAAATTCGCAAGATCGCCTTTCATTTGTTAAGCAGAAGAAACTTTGTTTAAACTGCTTACACCCATCTCATTCTGTTCAAAATTGTTCTTCAACATATCGTTGTAAGACATGCAATGGTAAACACCATACATTAATTCATATGTCTAAAAATATTTCTGAACCTAATGCTTCAAACCTACCCTCTTGTTCTACTACTAATTATGCCACAACCCACCAAACTAACGATAATCTAAATACCCATTGTGGTAATACCTTTGCTATTCAAGGTCCTGTTCTTCTAGCTACAGCTGTCGTAGAGATAATGGATGGTAAAGGGAATTATCAACCCATAAGAATTTTAATTGACAATGGCAGTCAAAACTGCTTTATCTCAGAAATCTGTCTTCGCCGTCTTGGTCTTCCAAGGCGTCAATTTACAACCTCAATTTTTGGTTTAAATAAAATGTCATCCTTCACTTCAAAGGGCATAGCTCATTGTACCATAAAACCAAAGTGGAAAGTTAATCCTTTATTGTCCTTTGAAGCCATTGTTGTACCACAATTATGCTCA